>NW_017731369.1:157833-158877 GCF_001890085.2 Hipposideros armiger
TTCTACCAGTGTGCACTTTTATGGAAGTTGGAGGGAGAGGATCATTTACATAGACGGCAATGAAAACAGTGCCCCCTGGAGTTGTGCAAATTGAACCTGGTTTCTCTTTCCAGAAACATGGTGCTAGATCTGAGACGGGGCATGGTGGGTAACACCATGGTGGGGCAATAGAGGGACAAAGAACAGAAACGTTCTTGGACAAAGATTATATTGCAGTAGAAAAAGCCCAAAAGACGTATTCGTCCCCTTCCTTACCCATCTAGCTGTGTGGTCCTGGGTGCATTATTTGCCCTCTCAGAGTTTCTTTCCTCTAAAAGAATGCTTTGGCACCAGTCACAGGGACTTGTTGAGGCTAAGGGCTTCATTCAGGACCTGGTCCATAGCAGGAGTTCAGTAACTTTTGTTGAAATCCTTCCCCTCTAGGTCAGTATGATGCCCCTGCCCTCTTGTAAACAGGGTTTGATGGAGCCATGAAAACAATGATAGCAGTAAAATGATCAGGGGATGGCCTTGTGGGTGCCCAACACTCATCTATAATAGAAGACAGGAATTTTGCAGGGTGTCTCCTTAATGGTCTATTAGAGAGCTGCCCCAGCCCTATGGCTGCAGCTCGAGTTCTCCCTTTCTGTCCTGTGGAATTCCTTCTGCACTTTGAGGGGGCTGCCTGTCCTGGCAGTGAGCACAGGAGCCATAAAGGTGTCAGAAAATTATGAACAGCCTAAATCCAGGGGCCCACTGTTCTGCCCTGGGCAGTGAGGGGGTACTAATGGTGTGTAGCGTGTGGGCCGTTCGGTACCTCCATCCATCTGTGAAGAAGGGAGTGAGGATAAGGCAAAGAGACCCGGGGAATCGGCTCTTTGCTTAGCCCTGGGCTTACTAATTGAGCCATCCAGAGGAGTGGCCAGCAGGCTGGGGCTTGGTGGTATGCAGAGCGTCTGATGAATACACCTTGGACTGGGACACCCTCTCTCCTTTTCAAAGTGCAACGTGCTGGGTTTTGTCCTAACCGTGGTGAGACAGGTCCTAAAATTCACTTTCTCATAG
>NW_017731369.1:162197-165761 GCF_001890085.2 Hipposideros armiger
TGTTTTTAATACCTGATCAGAGACCTGCACATCCTCCAAAGACCTTCATGGGGGAGCAAGCTCTTCATGTTTAAGGCATATTGGGTCTTCGTACCCTGTCCTTGGCTGAAGCAGCATCGCCCTTTTCGCTTATGTACCACACACAGTGTTTTTCTGCAGGGGCTGCCAATTGTGACACTTATTTTGTAAGCCACCAAACATTAGTAGTTCTGCACAGACCACACAGTTAATTTTATTTTTGCCCTCAGCCAGATTTCAAACAAAGACCCCGAGATAGCTGGAAAATTAATTTATTAAAAAGCAATAGCGTGATAACACATGGTGGCAGAAGAAATGAATATGTTCAATATTGTATAAAACAGTTGGCAATCACATAATAGAGTGTTCATTCTCAATTTAGTAGCTTGTCTCATTATGCTCGGCAAATAGTTGTAAAATAGTGTATTATTCATGAACTAACGTGTTAATTACTTTTAGTGCACATTTATTTCTCAAATGCAATATGAGTCAGATTCATCTGTAAAAGCAACTTATTTTGCATAAGTCCACTTCACAGCCCTCTCAAAGAAATAGCCACAAGTGTGTTTCTCAGGCCTGAAAATACAAATCGGTGAAGTAAACACCTTTGTGCCAGCATAAGGCTGGTAGTGACAGCACCTGCCTTAGATTGTCCAGCAAAGGGCTAGTTGATACTACCCCCCCGCTGTAGGCCCCACCCAGGGCCTGAGCAAGTCCTGACGGTGGCGGGTAAGAGGCGATTCAGCCACCTGAGTCTCATCATGAGCTTGGCCATGTAACTTGCTTTGCAAAGGGATATGAGTAGACAGACAAGCAGGAGATTGAAATGCTCTTGCATGGCTAGACGTGCCCGTTTACCCTCCTGCCATTCACCATGAGGAAAACACTCCCAGGGAACCACCAGTCCAAGGAAAAGGGAGAGTCATATAGAGTAGACAGGAACCCATTCCAGAGCCTGGAGCCAGACTTAATCTGGACCAGCTGCCTCTCAGCCTACTCACAAATATGTGAGTGATTATAATGACCGCTGCTTTAAGCCACTACATTTCGAGGGTGGTTTTGTTTTGCAGTGAAAGCTTACTGATACATGTGACATATACAAAATTTACTTTGGGATGCCCTGGGGGAATCCTCAAAGCAACTGGCAGTCAATTTACCTCTATTTCACATGCTGGGAAGGATGGTTGGCCCACAGGAATGTAAGCCCAAGAGAGAAGCTACACATAGTATATAGAGAACACAAATGGTTTTTGGGTTTTTTGTTTTGTTTTGTTTTTTTCCAAATGTGAGCCTCAGATTGAAAGCCACTGGGGCAGATGCTCTAACTGTGAGGCCTGAATTGCCCAATTCTCACTTGGGCAACTCCACGTACGTATGAGCTCTAGGGNTCGAGTTCTCCCTTTCTGTCCTGTGGAATTCCTTCTGCACTTTGAGGGGGCTGCCTATCCTGGCAGTGAGCACAGGAGCCATAAAGGTGTCAGAAAATTATGAACAGCCTAAATCCAGGGGCCCACTGTTCTGCCCTGGGCAGTGAGGGGGTACTAATGGTGTGTAGCGTGTGGGCCGTTCGGTACCTCCAACCATCTGTGAAGAAGGGAGTGAGGATAAGGCAAAGAGACCCAGGGAATCGGCTCTTTGCTTAGCCCTGGGCTTACTAATTGAGCCATCCAGAGGAGTGGCCAGCGGGCTGGGGCTTGGTGGTATGCAGAGCGTCTGATGAATACACCTTGGGCTGGGATACCCGCTCTCCTTTTCAAAGTGCAACGTGCTGGGTTTTGTCCTAACCGTGGTGAGACAGGTCCTAAAATTCACTTTCTCATAGAATGGGGCTGATTTCTATGGCTCTGAGCTTGCGGCAGCCTGTGTAGGAATTTAACTCCATTTTTATAGGCCTATTGCATGCAATGTTAAGCACATAGCCCTACCATCTAATTAAAAGAGACTTTTATATCAATTTGCAGGATAGTAGCTTGTGGGAGAAAATCATAATAAAAACATGACACCGAATCGTCTATCCTGAAGAGGTGAACATCAACCACGCAGTGAGAATATTAGCATTTCATCCTATGCTTGCTGAGTGAAACCGTAGACACATCCCTGCTTTGAGAAACATCCCTGGTTCTTACACAGTCAACTTTCTAGAATTGAATTGAACACAGCCTCTCTGAGGACTAGACGCAGGAGGATGTAATGACAAGGGAAGCTCTTTCCAACCCCGTGATTTGGCCATGACTTTTGTCCTGTGGCCTCAGTGAGGTGGGCTCCTATGGGTACCACGGGCAATGACAGAAGGAACACACAGGGGGTATGACCAACAGACATGACAGAGGAGGAAGTACAATGACTCAGAGTGTGGGCCATCTACCTCATGAGCACTAGCCAGGCATCAGGTACAGGACGGCTAGCCCAGCCCCTGCCCTTGCCTTGCGGGGTAGTCTCGAGCAAATGGGGCAAGCCTTAGTTTTATCATCTGTAAAAACATACCATTGATTTCAAAGTTGCTACTGGGAAACTGCAGTACAAAGGAATAAGAATGGATTAAATCCTGGTTCCACAGGCAAACAACCTTCAGCAAGAAATGGTGCCTCTCAGTGTCTACAAGGTTGTCTTGAAAATGCCCACTTCATGTGGCTGCTTTTAATGGTTGAAGAAATCAAATCAAACCTAAGGAAATAGTTGACACGTAGGCTTGCAATGGATACCAGTTTCCCATCATGGAGGGTCCTTTCTGAATCTAACATTCTAAGATTATATACCCCAACTTTCCTGGACAAAATTGCACTTATTTAAAAGCAAGATGGGTCNATTAAAGCAATAATTAATAATAATAATAATAATAATAATGAAAAACAGATCCATTTCAGTGTCCAGCAGCTAAGAGCAGAGCTCTCTGACAACCATGAACTGATGTTGTGTAAGAAATTTAACCGACTGAAACGATGTTTTTAACATAGCAGGTAAAAAATGTAGGTTATAAAAAAGTTTGTAGGGTATGATCCCATTTTTGTTAAATATATATTTGTGTTTCTGTACATATAAATTATGAATTAAGAGAATGAGGACTGAAAGGTATTAATGATGGCTGTCTCTGGGAAGAGGAAATGTGGGTGAGTTTTTTCCTTCATGCTTACCTATATTTCCCACATTTTCTACAATGCAAGTATGCCCTGTTACATTTTAAATAAATGAAAGTTATAAAAACAAAGATAAAACATGCCAATGATTGTAAAACATGCTCAGCTGCCTCTCTCAGCACTACAGCACTGCTGTGTGGGCTGACTTGAGTTCAGTAATTGATTGGTCAGTAATTGATCTTCTAGAAGGTTCTCTTGGGCTGACACATTCATATAAATGGAATGGCTTCCAAATTTCACAGGAACAGGGTGGGGAATTTGAGGGCTGCATCATACAAAGAGAAATGTGTTTGAAAAACAAAAGCAGGTAGCTTATTTTTGGTCACTTTACTTTTTTAAATAACTGGCGGGTTGTCTGAATTATACCTTTTCTTGCTGTGTGTGTATAAACGCCACCATCCTCTGTCTTTGA
>NW_017731369.1:166449-168576 GCF_001890085.2 Hipposideros armiger
AAACAGGGTCAGTTAAAGGCCACTGACCATTTCAATTAAAATGTCTTCAAGGATTTTTAAATAACAAACCGATCTTACCTATAATTACAGATGAAATAATAATTTTAAAAAAACCCTCATAATCCTGTGTGTAATGTTATGGCACGCTGTTGGTGTCCGTGTACCAAGACAAATACCTCCGCGAGACAGGGAGCCGTGGAAACAATTAAAGTATAAATCCCAGGAACCCATTAACACCCAGGCTCTATTAGCTGGCTCTGTCTCTGGTCACATGAAAGCCCCATAGAGTTTGCTGGCGGCCAGGGAGGGAATGGTATTGGTCCCACTTAAAGGGAAATGTAATTCCACTCTGTAAATCTCTGCCGTAATTGGCTAATAAGCATACACTTCAGCAAAATAACCACTGGGGATGATTGGTTGGAGGGGTCCGTCCTCTCTTATTTCTTACTTCCCGTGGTGTTCCTTCTAGCTTAGGGGATTGTCCTCTTGGACACACCTCCTGGGCTTTCAGTGTGGGGACCTGGTAACCCCAAGTAGATTAATTCCTAGTCAGAGGCCACTCGTGAGGAAGGATGTTGTTCTTGAACCGTTGAATCAATCCTGGGGTTTCTCAGCCTTGGCATTACAGGCATTGGGGGTTGGGTCATTCCTTGTTGTATGGAGCTGCCTGGGCATTATAGGATGTCGGGCAGCACCCCTGGCCTCGTCCCACTAGATAGATGTCAGTGGTAATACCCCACCCTATTGTGACAACCCAAAATGTTTCCAGATATTGCCAAAGGTCCCCTGGGGGAACAATCACCCCCAATTAAGAATCACTGGTCTCATCAGATGCCCCCATGTGCTGTGGTCTTAGTACCTCATGGTGGTAACTCACGATATTTCAGCAACTGTTCTTTGCTTGATCCACGTCCCACCTGACTCGATTCTCTACTGCCCTGGCTTATATCACCTTTCGCCGCCTCGNAGAGGTTTGGGGCTTAAGCCCACTCCACCTGGCACCCATGACACATAAGCATTGCGAGAGATTTGGTTAAATGACAGGCAGTTAAAAAATCAAAATATCCAGGCAAATATGTGCCTGGGGTTATTTATTCTCTATGACAATCTATGACAACCACACAACTAAGCCTTTCCTCCAAACTGACCCATGTCTTTGATAGGATTAGACATGGCAGCAGTCCCAGAAATAAAACTCCAGTTCAACAACAGTTGGGAAAGTGTTACCATAAAGATAGGCCATTCTTACTACAACAACCCAGGTAGGCTTTTCATGCAATCAAGAAGGATCTTGACTTAAATGACAGGAAAGTCCATTTCTAGGATAGGTCATTTATTCACTCAACAAACAATTGCTAAGCACCTCCTAACGTCAGTCCCGTTTAACAGCCTGAAATGCAGAGATGAAAATGCATCGTGTTAACCCTAGAGCTCAGACTAGGGACTGGACATAGATCCATAAGTTGATCATCCAGGGCCCCTTGCACAACTGCAGGGGGCAGCATTATATTGGACTTTATGTGATAGCCCTCCGGTTCTATGTATGGAGGGAGACCCAATGTAGATGTCTTCTCCCACAACTGTGCCCCCGGGCCAGTGTGAATAATGAAGGCACGCAATGATGAACTCTTTGAGGGGGTGAGCAGAGGCACTATGGCATCTGAGAAGAGAGGACCCATCTCTGCCTCACTGGCAGATGAGGAGATGCCAATCTCACTCCCCATCAGAGGTAACATTGACGTCTGAAAAATATTGTAGTAGACAAGCAGATTCAAGAATAAGCATATAAAATGGAATAGGGTTGAATGCTAATTTTTGCTTTCATTAAATGTTTTTAATACCTGATCAGAGACCTGCACATCCTCCAAAGACCTTCATGGGGGAGCAAGCTCTTCATGTTTAAGGCATATTGGGTCTTCGTACCCTGTCCTTGGCTGAAGCAGCATCGCCCTTTTCGCTTATGTACCACACACAGTGTTTTTCTGCAGGGGCTGCCAATTGTGACACTTATTTTGTAAGCCACCAAACATTAGTAGTTCTGCACAGACCACACAGTTAATTTTATTTTTGCCCTCAGCCAGATTTCAAACAAAGACCCCGAGATAGCTGGAAAATTAATTTATTAAA
>NW_017731369.1:170103-170897 GCF_001890085.2 Hipposideros armiger
TGGCCAAGGCTGTGTCCATATCTACTGTCTCACTGAAAAGTGAAAGTTTTGATCATGCGAATTTGGTTTGCAGCTCTTGTTTTTGTAACTCGCTGTTCTACCAGATTCTCCCTCCATTGCTTCTGAGATTCTGCCAGCTAGAATAGTTGTATTTACACCCAAACCTCCTACGTCCTGTGCAACAACTGAGGAATGTCTGGTCACTCTTAAGTAATGTCATCTACTATCTTGGTGTGCTTGGGACTGAGGGGTTTCCTGGAACTCGGAGTTGTCCACACTGAAACTGGTGTCCTGGGTGAACTAGAATGAGTTGGTCACCCCAGTATTGAGGCTATTGGAGGTGTTCTCTAGGGGCATGGTTCTCAGAGAACAAACCTCTAAAATTCAAATTCCAATCCATCACAGGATAGGGTCCTCACTCACACAAGGTTGGGTGGATGAAACTGAATTTCAGACGCTCAACAAACAGCCTGCGATTCATTCTTGAGTTAACCATCACCTCCACCAAGAAGCCTTCCTGGATCATTCTGTCTCTGCAGCCCCAACCCCTAAACTCTGATCAGGCTTTTTATAGCATGTCTCACAATTGGTAATCGCGTATTTGTTTTTTTTGGCTACTTGTTGTCCCTCCTCTTCAATAGCCAATAAACTCTGTGAGGGCCACCAATGAGTGTTTTGTTTATTGCTGAAATCTCCAGAACTTAGAATAGTTTCGGTACATTGTAGGTGATCCAAAAATATCTATTGACTGAACAAATGGATGAGTCAGTGCTTTGCTATGCCAGGGAGGAGGC
>NW_017731369.1:171960-173391 GCF_001890085.2 Hipposideros armiger
GAGCTCTTAACCAACTGAGCCACTCGGCCGGCCCTTAGAAATTTTTTTTATGTTCATCCATCCATCTATCCACCCACCCTTCCATCTATCCATCCACCCATCCATCATCCATCCATCCATCCATCCATCCATCCATCCACCATTCATCCATTCATCCATCTACCCATCCATCACCCATTCATCCATCTATTTACCTTTTAATAATTTTGACTCTAGACTCTGTGCCAGGTACTATTTTAGCTACCCAAAGGACTCCTGTTCTAAAGGAACTCACATTCTATAGACAGGAGACAGAGTAAAAAAACAAACAAAATCCATTGATAAACATGAAAACATCAGCTAGTGATAAGTGCTATAAAGAAAATAAATCATGATGATGGGATAGAGGGCAATGGAGAAGTGTGAAGTGTAAGGGGGGACTGCTTTAAAACAGGTGGTCAGTGGCTTCCCTGAGGTGGTGACATTTCAACCGAACTGCAAATAAGATTCAGAAAGGGAGTCAAAAAAAAGAATACTTTAGGATAAAGGAAAATGCATCTTGAAATGAACGGCATTCCATGGGGAAAGAAAATGAAGCTGGAGTCTGTGTCTTTTACACTAGCAATGAACCCCATATCCACAGAGAAGACACCCCCCAACTTCTCTTTGCTGATCCCACTGGCTTTGTGTGCATGATGGGGAAACTTGCTTTTCCCTCTGCTCGCCGGATTGAATCCAGCCTGATTCAGTAACTGACACGGTAACTGACTCTTCTTTGCTGAGCTTTGTGAAATTAGGCACTTGGTGAACTGGCATTAGGGAGAAGGGATGAGGGTTTTTGCCGGAACAGCCCAAAACATTCTGTGCAAACATTTCCCGAGGTACCACTTCCCCAGTGGAAGTAATGGGTGGCCATTTGCAAACTGCTTAGCCGTCCTAACCACCATCCACCAACCCTCATTAGCTGCGGCTGCAACAAAGGCACCTTCCTAAAAGGCATTGCTGGTTTAAAAAAAAAAAAAGTTTTATCTGGACATGCCTTAACTACCTCCCAGTTGTGTTTTGCATCAAAAATATGAATGTAAAAAAATGTGGCATACTGTTTTAGCACACCCAAATCAAACATTTATTTGCTAAAACAATTATATTTAGAAAAAAAAACCACTGCCTGGAAAATTCTGGAATGAGCTAAAACTTTTAAAAATTTTTTCTTTCCTTCTAAGTATGCTTATAACCGTTGGTTATTTTAAGGACATCTTTTCCCAATCGTTCTTGCTTTACCCACCCAGTTTTGGATGGATTTTTGCTAATCTCAGTGTCTCCTAACACATAACAATTTATTTTTTGGTTTTTTTTGGTTTTAATCTGTCCCCAGTTTACCTCCAAGATAGTTCACCCCTGTTCCTGGATTAATTTTGTTATTGGTTTATTTTATTTGGATAATAAAACAAG
>NW_017731369.1:174351-176526 GCF_001890085.2 Hipposideros armiger
GAAACAGTTGGCCTCCTTATTGTTCCATCTTTCTCTCTCCCTCTCTTCCTTCCTTCTTACCTTCCTCCCTTCCTTTTTTCTTCCATCATAGAGCATATTACAACTTGCAGCTGTTTTATTTATTTCTGGGTTTTTTTGGTCTATCTCTGCCACTATTTTATGTTTTGTGAGTCTGTTCCATAATGGTTACAATATTTACTGAACCTAGCACAGTGCCTGATGCAAAGCAAGTGTTTAATAAATGTTTGGTAAATTAAAAAATGAAAACAAACACACAAACAAACAAAAAACACAGGCCACATGGGGGGGGCAATTTTTCTCCTCTATTCTCTGATCTGGCCTTCTACATTAACTGAATTAGCCAGTTACCAGCATGATCTGGTGGTTATGTTATTTTCAACTGGTAATGAGTTATTATTGCTGTGCCGCTGCCACTGTAGAAGGTAGTGTTTTAACCTCTCTGATCTGATGTGTCCACAGAGGCTCCCTTCTGAGCAAGAGCTCCACCAATCCCAGAGGTCCTGGGTCCCTCCTCCCTTGTGGTCAGGCTCCGGTGCCTGGCCCTTTGAATAAATATTTCTCAGAACTGTGCAATCCTGGCGAAGGAGACCATCCAAAGAAGAGAGGGCCTCAGGTCACATTCCCTCCCCCACCCCCACCCCCCATGCCTTTCATGTTTACACATTTAAGGCGATCTGCTGAGAGCAGAGAGAGTCAAATTGACTACTTGACAGCTCAGCTGTTTCCAATTTGCTTAAAGACGGTGGAAAAGTCATCTCACCTCTTTGGCCCTCAGCTTTTTAATTGCTAGAATGAGAGGATTAGACTAAATAAACTCTATACGTTTTCTCTATAATGCTCTAGCATTTGGCAACTGTTTACATTATATGGAGGGGCTGCATTGCTTTCCAGGTGGGAATTAGTCATTATTCTGGTACTTGGGGGAGACTCTACTCCTGAATGGTGGGAGCAGTTACAGCACATAATTCCATGATGATGTGCAGCAGGTCTATGGTTCCTGAACAATTCATGTCTATTTATAGAGAATCTGGGATCCTGTCCAGCCATCCTGCCGATTGCTTCAACCAAATAATAAGCTTGTTTGAGAAATCCGTTACGTGTCAATTCCATGAGCTGGGGTTACCAGCTTACCTCTTACAGCTTGCTGATTCAGCCCGGCTTTACTAGAGTGACCAACCATCCTGGTTTGCCGGGGACTAAGTGGGTTTCCCAGGACTCAGAATTTTCAATGCTAACATTGGCACAGTCGTAAGCAAACTGGACCACTGGTGACCCTAGCTCTATTTGTCTCTAATAATGCTGTGATTATAACAGCAACGCCACCCTTCAGCCTCCTCCTCTTCATCACCATCAATGATAACTTATTAAGGGCTTACCACGTGTTACCTTTTACTTGGACTGTGCCAATATCATATAATCTTCACAACAACCCTAACGATAGGAGAATCATCCCATGTCACAGAAGACTCAAAGGTTATATGAGTTTCTCAAGGTCACAAGGCTAGTGAGTAGCAGCAGGAGAATTCCAAATCCTGGTCAGCCTGAATGTCCACCCTGTGTCAAAATCGGAAATTTGAAAATGGGCTGGGTATTTCATGACATTAAGGAATTATTGTGAACTGCTTTCTAGGTGTGATGATATTATTATGGATGTTATTTTTTTCAGTCCTTATCTTTTAGAGATGCATTTAGAAAGATTTACTGATAGAAAAAATTAAATAAATAAAACCCAAGTCAATAAGTCTTATGAGGCTCAAATCTCCACTGACCTCCATGAATGCAAATCCCCAGGATCACAATAGTGTAGGAAATGCCAAACTCGGGGGCCAGAGCTAGGACTGCCCTTAATGCGCTCTGTCACCTTGGGTGAGTCATTTCGCCTCCTCCCTCTTCCTCTAAATGAAGGACTTGGGCACAATGATTGCCACATCTCGTTCAGCTGTTTGATTCTCTGGCTGAATGATGACAGTTACCTGGATCTGTTGGGACAAATTTCTGCGCAAAGGTTCTTTAATGGAGTATAGATGGTACCCATTATGTACTCTCCAATTTGTCTGGGTTTAGACAAAATCTTCATCATGAATATATATATATATATATATATATATATATATATATAGAGAGAGAGAGAGAGAGAGAGAGAGAGAGAGAGAG
>NW_017731369.1:178036-211467 GCF_001890085.2 Hipposideros armiger
GGGGGGTACAGTTCTGGCCCGACCGCATCCAGCTTGTCCTGTCTGCAGGATCTGGGGTTTGGGCTATCACTCCTCCTCTGAGGCTTATTTAGTCACTTTAGATCTCTTTATATTGTCACCCCTGAAACAATCCTAGGGGTTCCTTTTCTTCTGTCTTCTCTCCTCCAAACCCCACCTGAAGAGGTTGTAGAAGGGCTGGCTCTGTGCCTTCTGAATTCATGGCACGTGCCTATCCCCAGTCAGGCCCCCTCCCATTGTTGTTGGGCATCTGTAAAATGTCTCAGTGAACCTTTTAGAAATAACTCTCTACATGTTATTTTTCTTTTCGTTTTAAAAATAAAGTGCATGGTGTATATTTACATTATAAAAGTAATCCATATGCCTTATTGAAAGTGCAGAAAAATTGAACAAAGAGAAAAATAATCAACCATATCCTTATTCAACACTGTGGAATAATTTTCTATGGAAGGGTTTAGGCATATTCCTGAGATTACAGTCGTGGATGCTGAGATAGTCATTTAACACATTAGCACCAATATTTCTCTGTTATTACTCTCGTAGTGAGCATCACTCTATGACTTCATATATTCCAGCCAGGGGTCACATTATGTTTTATTTAATCGTCCCCATTTTACTGAATATTTGTTTCCAGTTTTTACCATCATAATACCATAAACAACATCTTTGTGCACAGATGATTTTTATGGCATCTTAAATTACTTATTTACAGTTGACTGTTACAGGTGGAATGACTGTATGAACCCCTTAGAGATAGTTTTATATATATATATATATATATATATATATATATATATATATTTATTTATTTATTTATTTATATTATTTTTTTTTTAAGGAAAAGGTATTGTCAAGGTCTGCGTTGAATTATATGGTTGCTATTGAGTTTCTGCTTTTTTCTGACTGGTCTAGAATCTTGGTCTCTGGATGGCTTTCCCAGAGAGAATAATCCTCAAGGAACTTTCCACTCTGTCCCCTTCACACCAAACCATGCTCTCTTTTTCCTTTTAACTCACTTGGCCACAAACTGCACCAGATCAACTTCATGGACCAACTTTTGTTCTGGAACATAAATACCAGCTTAACAACCGTTGATCATTTTGCCTGACCTTTTTGAGTTCATCAACTTGTCTCAGAGACATAGCAAAGCCGAACTTCTTTGCTGTAAGAAAAATTCTCTGAATGGAATCCCCAAGTCAACTCATTCTCGAGTGTTGCTCGGCCTTTGACTTGGTCAGGAAAGCTGAAATATTGCTCTGCTAAAGCCTTCAGATCCAACAGTCACATTGCACTGGCCCGTCTGCCACTGTTTACTTGTTTTTTTGTGTCCTGAAAATGCCTTTTATTTTTTTCTGAACGTACTAACAGCCAAGTTTTTTCCGAGCTTCCCATACCCAGTCAGGTAACCGCGTACATACCCCCTCCAATGCACCATGACATCCCCACATATCTGAGTGGCTTCTGGAAAACACAGGTTGACCTCAGTCCAAGGATGTTTTTTGTGTGTGTGTTTTTTTTTGCTTTTTCTGTTAAACAGCTCGACTGGCTCTTTGACGCCAACCTGTGGCATTCCCTCTGTGGGGACAGGTCTTCCATAGAAGATTCTGGGGCATGATGGATATCAGAAGTGACGAGGATGTCCTCTTTTCTCATTTTGGGAGACAGCTACCTCCTGTGTCAAGTGACAACAGTGAAATTCACTACCTGCCTCCTTTTCAGAATGAATAAAAACCCAATCTATCCAGAAAATCCATTTGGAACTTATCTCCATGCTTTTATATTTAGGCAGCATTTACCTCTCAGCAATATCAAATTTGCCTTACGGCCGGAAGGGGCCTCAGAGCTCATCTTGAGAGCTTGTTGGAGATTTTAGCTGGGGGTCATAGACAGCCACTTCTAAACTCTTGACTGACGGGCCGTCCTTGGTCTGGGGAAAACGTCATCTTCAACTGTCTGTACAAATTTGGGAGGGATGCACTGCAAGGGTGAGGGAAGGCACACCTGCTCGGCCATTAGCAATGGACTCTGGACCTACAAAGACGGCCACTGATGAGCTGTGTGGCTCAGTTTCCTCATCTGTGAATGCAAATAGTATAGCTTCCCTGTCACACCGCTTGGAGGAAGAGCGACACACATGTCAGGCCCTCTGAATGGTCCTTGGCATGAGAGATGATCAACACTGAGAGTCTGTATCATTAACTAGATAAATCCCCGAGTGAGACGCAGTGCCAAGAGATGGCTCAAGAGTATAGGCAGATCACCCTCCCAACCTAAGCAGCATCCATTTCTTGCATTTTGCAGGTGAGGAGAATGAACTGCAGGAGACTTGGTAGCTTGCCTCAGGGCATATGAGGACTTAAACCACAGTCCAGTGCTCTGTTACCCTGCACTGCCTGCTAAAAATCCTGCCCTCTGGATGAAGACATGCCAGGAGGGTTCCTGAGTTGACAGTGAGATGACTGACAAGACACGTCCCCAGTGGTGAGGTCTTAGCTGTGGACATGGGTCTCTGGACTAGGACAGCCAGGTTACCTTGCAACCTTACCACCCTTTCTGAGTTCTAGCCACTGCTTCCCATGCCTGTTCTCCAATGCCCAGTGGGCATAACCATCAGATGCTTGATTCTTGGCAACCTATCTGGGTGAAATTTTGACAGTACATTTTCAAGCCATAAAAATCTCCACATTGGTGCTTCCATGAGTCTATACATGGGATAAAATGTTATAGAACTATACACCAAACATTTTTTTTTAAAAAAAAGAGTGTACGTAAACACTGAAACAATCTGAATAATGTCTGTAGTCTAGCTAATGGTATTACACCACTGTCAGAGTCCTGGCTTGGCTAGTGTGCTGTGGTTATGTAAGGTGTATCATTGCAGGGAGCTGAGACCTCTCTGTACTATATTTGCTACTTCTTGTGACTCTAAAACTATTTCAAAATTGAAAAAAAAAACCACAAGCCTCCATGCATTGTCTCATTCTTCCAGAAATGAACCAACCATCAGAAAAATAAAGATGTATACAGAAACAAAAAGCCCTAATATCTGCCATAGGATGTTTTAAAGTAAAGCCTCACCTAGCTGTTGGATGGGGTGCTAAGTATAAATCACCCTATGATGAGAATAGTGGTCACAGTGAAGGGTGAAGATCAGCCTTCATGGGGGGACCCTGGTAATCCTGTAGCTGATGGACCTCAGGCGAGCTATGTAACGTCCCCACCCCTTGGGCTCTGCATCTGTGTAATGACTATAACAAGGTCTACCTTGTGGCATTGTTTGTGCTGAATCTATATGGAATGCACGTGCAGAATAGGATCTGGCACCTTTTATGTGCTCAATAAATACCATCTGTTATCATGTCAAAGAAGAACACTAATGATTCGAGAAAACGTTGCTGTTAGGGAAAACTGGAGACTATAAAACTATATTTATAATAGTGATGCTATTTTTTTTTAAAGACTTGCCTCAACGTTACAAGTGTTTATCTTTTGGGGTGGCGCATGTTTGTTTCCCTTGTTAAGCTCGTGTATGAATTCAAAAAATAATTCAGTGGCACTAGTATGTCGAAATGTTAAAATGAGAATAAAAGGTGAGCCTTGGTTAAAATGCATGGGTGGATCATGCTACCTCTCGGCTGTCCAGTCCATTTCAGCTCAGCCCACACAGTTATTTCTGTGCTGTCGGGATACCCCAGACACCTGTCTCTGAGATGCCTGCCTTTCCCTAAGAAAGGAAGAGTCGTATGAAAGTCTCTGGGTGCATGGTTATTTGCTGTTGTGAAAGTCCATGCTGGCTGTGAGCTCTGGGGTCCCTAAGTGCACATAGCCTGCCCATAAAATATGGGTCACACTCCAGACAGTGGCAAGGGACCGCGTCCAGGGAGCTGGCCCTGGCAAGATGGCAGTCACTTGCTCCGTGGAGACCAGGGCCTGCCCCAGGCTCCACACCCCCATTCCCTTCCTCAGATGGGGGTCTTCAAGGGCCACTGGCTGACAAAGGGAGCTGCGCTCTGTGCTACCTCAGGGAGAGCTTTCTGGGGGTCCTATCCCATTTTCTGAGCTTGTATCCTTTCCTCTTTTCTCCTATAATGGAGCCAGCCTGCAGCGTCTGGGCTTTTCTCCTCGGCCTGTGTGTTGTCATAAAGCTCTCTGATGGGCACTTGTGGGCACTCAAGCTGCCTATTCATTCTTGTCCAGGGCTCTGGCTCCTTCTCTAACCCTACCAATGACCCTTAGCAGGCACTGGGGAAGGAACAAGGGGCCGCCGGGGCCCTGGGGAGGGCAGAGGAATTTAGGGGTCAGGCCCCAGAGGCACTGCAGTGGTCAGTTAGGCCAGGCTGGAACACAGGGAGCTTGTGTGATCTAAACAGACACCCCCTCTTCTTTCAAGAGGCTGCCCCAACCCTGCCGGCAAGGAACATGCTAGCAAAGTTCCTCTGCATCCTAAGGTCTCTCGGTCCAGCTGCTTCTCATCCAGTGTGAGACCCAGATTCAGAGTGCCAACTGTTGGCACCACCTGACAGGGTGAGTGGAGAGGAGATGGGGACACAGCTGACCCCCCCCATTTCTGGGAGGAACCCAGAGTCCACCACATCCAGACTGAAAGGAAAGAAATCCCCCCAGATGTCACCCTGGGAGGTAAAAATTTCTCCTCATTCTATGTCCTCGCAAGCATCCCACACCCCCAGGGTGTGTCCACTTGTAGCAGGTCTCTACTTAAAACTCGCCAACGGCTTTCAGGGGCACTTGGAATAAAAGCCACGTCCTTACTTGGCCTCTGGCTCCAACCTCCTCTCAAGGTACCCTCTCCCTTCCTTGATGGGCTCAAGCCTCTTGGGCTTTCTTTCTGCCCCTTGAATGTGCCTGGCTTCTTCCCAGTGCAGGGCCTTTGCACCTGCTGTTCCTATGCCTGGAGCACTTGTCTCCCCGACCACCCTCCCCCCACCACCACCTAGTGGGGTAAATTCCTTCTGTCATCTGGGATTTGTAAACTCAGAGCTTCACTGAGGTCCCATGAAGTCACCCCACTGACTTTCTCTATAGTCCTGATCACAATATATAATTGTGTTATGTATTTGATTGGTTGGTTAGTGTCTACTCCCCTCCACCCCATCCCTAGAAGGTAGGCTTCATGACAGTGGAGCTTGTCTATTGTGCCCACACACATCTTCCAAGTGCTAAGTACAGCTCAGGGCATATGGTCGGTGCTCAGTAAACCATTACTGGATGAATGACATGATGGAAGTAAGACGTTTTTACTCAATGAAACACCAGCTTTTTGTTGCATGTGAAAACTTGCTTCCCTAGAGAAGATGTTTACTGTGCTGGTGTCTTGGGGTGGGGATGAGGGGACACTGGTCGCACCACCCTGGCCTCTGGCTAACAGCACAGGAGCAACATATCACTGTGATCTGCTAGACTGGTTCACAACCCATGTGGTGCATCTCTGGTGGGCCTCCCCGACCCCAGCATGTCATGGGGCATCTTAGGGCCCTGGTGAGAGCAGGTAAGACTCAAATCAGGGCAGGCACAGTGTGAAGGGGCAGAGGGAACAGCGTGGAGAAAGCATGAAATGCTACTAGAAGTCACGCTACTATATCAGGTTCTGGAAAAAACTCCAGTGCAGGTTTGTCCCAGCAAAGGTCACACCACCTTAAAAAAGCTGCATGTGTGGTTCAGGCCACCTTCCCTGCCTAGCTGAAAGAGAATCTCCTGCTTTTTGCCATGTTTTCATCTTTACCGGGGAGAAGAACTGGGGGAGGGTATGTACTTTCTAAATGACTTTTTTCTGTAGAATTATTCATTTTTAACTTTTCAAGAGAAGCGACAATGTCCAAAAGATGCCGAGATGATAACAGGGAGGGGCCAGGCATCCTGCCCACCCCCATGAGGTGCTGCCCATAAATACCAAGGTCTGGCTGAGAGCTTCCTCATAGGACCACAGAGGCCAGGCAGATTGCGGAACTGAAAGGACGGATGTGGGCAAATCCTCCCTGGCCAGGCCTCTAGCTGGTAGGTGGGGAGGCAAAAAATGAAGGTGGCATCGCCCTGGCCTAAAAGGGCCCAGTGGGTCTACGGGCATGAGGCAGATAAAAAACAATAATATTGACTGAGAAGGGCTGCTACAGGAATGGCCCAAGGTATCCACGGGAAGATAGGTTTAATTCTAACAGAGGTGAGGGAGCAGGGATCAGAGAAGATGTTACCATAGGCTGGAAACAATAAAGGTCATTTAGCCAGAGGCATATGTGAGCAGACTGGTCCTGGCAGAAAAAACAAAACAATAAAAACGAACAGGTGAAGTCAGGGAGGTGTGATGCAACCTGTGCTTTATGGGAAAATGACCGTGGCACATTGTGGGAACTGCGGGCATGGTGCATTATGGGACTTACTGACACGGTATTTTGTGGGCACTGTGAGCACAGTGCATCATGGGACCTATGGACACAGTGCATTGTGGAAACTATATGCAGAGAGCCTGAGGTACGAGGGAGGGTAGCTGGGCTGGAAAGGCAGGAGTGTATTTATTACAATTAGATTTTTCCTCTCCCCTTTTTACTCTTAGTTGTTTTTTTCTTCCTTTTAATAGTTGTCATCAACTAAAAGCCTGCATACACTTGACTCGTTTACCTTATTTTTTTAATTGTCTGTTTTACCACGAGAATAGAACTTTCCAAGGGCAGGGATTTTGCCATTTTTAAACTGTATCCCCAACACAGCTTGACACATAATAGGTGCTGGAAAAAGAGTTTGCAAGTAAACGAGTGCCAGCGGTCTTCCCCGGGACAAGCCTTGGCCCGGGGATGGTAGCATCCGTGCCTGATAGCCTTAGGTGTCATGTAAACAAACATTCTTCATTTTATTAGTTCTTTTTTAAAACGCACACTTGGTATAATACTCAACTGGCATCCAATCTGTGACTTCATGGATGATACTGCTGGGAGTAAGGCCAGGTTAAAAAAATAAACGTGAACTCTTTTAAAGAAAACGATTAGCATAACAGAGTGCAAGGCCCAGGTGGGAAACAGCACACCCAAGGCTGACATTTTAGAAAGTGGACAGGCAACAGCCTGGTGTGGCAGGATCATGGGACAGGGTAAAGAGGCTGTCTTAATGGTAAAGGAGAGAAGAAGTGGGCACTGAGCTGAGGATCTGGGGTGTGGGTGAAAGGCAGTGGGATGGATGGAGCCGGCTGGACCCCGCCCAGGTGAGGAAGCTGGGGTGGGGAGGTCCCATGGTTCCCACCTATCTGTCTTACCACTTGTCTATCTTATTTTAAGGCTTAGCCCAGGACCTTCCACATAGTACATGCTCAGTAAATATTTAGTAAGGGGGTGAATGAGGGGATGGATGAATAACTGTGAACCTCTTCATTCACACAATCCTTGGGGCTTCTCACGCCCTCCTAGAGGAGACGATTAGAAGGGGACCAGGGGCGTAGCAGAGGGCTAGCCAGCCCGACCCGTTCCAGCTGGCCGCAGAGGAGCCCACTTGGGGCTAGTCCTCGGGGGCTTTGCAGAGTGACAGATTCATAAGATGAGAAGGTCCCCCAGCACATGGGGAAGTGATGAGGGCAGGGCCTAGCCTGAATAACAATTTCTTTGACACTTCCATTAGTCACCCTCCGTCCAGACTTCCGTCAGGGGCTGAGTGCGCTGGACTAATGCAGTCTCTCTCCTAGTATGGAGGGGGTTAGCAAGGACACTGCTTCTCCTTAAGTTGCTCATGTGGGCCTGTCAGGAGCCATTCCGATTGGCTATAGGAAACATCCTGAACAAATGTGAGGCTCAGCATTTCTTCCTCCCAGGAGTGGCGAGGACGGCACAGCAGATACCTTTTCAGAGAGAAACCAATTCCCCCCACCCCCACTCCAGCCGTCACACACAGGGCAGATCGGTGGTGCAAGGGGCCTAACATTTGTGAAGTTCCTTCTACGAACCACGTACTATAGCACGAGCTTTACATGTGTTATTTGATGTCATTGTCATGACAACAAGGCAGAATGGGCGGTTTTCTGCAGATGAAGCATCTGAGGTTGGGAGGGTTGAGCTCCTTAGCTGAGGCCATACAACCAGTAAGCATCAGCACTGGAATTTGAACGGGGCTCTTCCACATTCCGAAACTCATGTTCTCTCCAATACTCATAGGCTCTGCTCGGTCCAGAATAGTCCTCTGGGCTCTGTGCCCAAAGCAATAGAAAATGTAGACCAAGGACATGAGACCTGGGACAGAAATATTCTGGGAGATTTTTTTGTGGCTAAATGCTCTGGACCTAGGGAGAAAGCCTTAAGACAAAATCTGTTAGATCGAGGGCCTCGGGCAGGTTTCTCCTCTGTTGACGCGACATGTAGGGAAGGCTGCTTCAGGCAGAGGGGACAGATATGGAGATGTGAGAGTGGCAATTGGTTCATTGCTGTTGGAATAGAGGACACAAATGAGAGCGTGGGAGGCGGTGTGCCAGGAAGGGTGGGCTGTGTTGCTGGACCCTCGCGTTCATACTCTTCTTTCTGGTGTAGAATCTATTGTGAATCAGGCAGCTGTCCTGGGTGCCCTGGGAAAGGATTCAATGACTGCACTAGCCCGAGCTCCTCTGATAGTAATAAGATATCTCAGCCTGAGACTATCTAAATGGATGATATTCTCCCGAATATCAGAGGGATGGCATGCCTTCTCTACAAGCCGGTACCGGGTAGACAGTATTGAAGAGAAGAAAAAAAATAATAATTGTGGCAGTTTCTGAAGAACTTAGACACGGTGTCTTGCTCTCTCATAATTATGTTTCAACCAGAATAATGAGTAGAAAAATCAGATTCACATTTATCCTGCAGCTCGTGTCAAAGAAAAGGAGTAGGAATTCGGAGGCGGCCACTTCATCCCTAGGATGTGTGATAGTGTGATTTGTATTAAGAAATAGACACTGGGTCTTCATTCTCTTTTCTGGCACAGAAAAAAACCCTTGGATGCTTGTTTCATCCTGGAAGGGCAGGTCCAAATGTAAGCTTTTCACGTGGCAAGATTGCTCCTAGCCCACCAGCAGACAAACCAGACACAGCTGCCATATCTGTGAATGGGAGAAGACCAGAGGGAAATCTTACCTGGCCCATATCCTGAGAGACAGAGGACAAGAGGCTCAGAGGGATATGCAGAATGGAGAGATGAGGAGACTGGGCTGGGAGATCAAGATGTCTGAAATAATATGAGCTGTTTCTTCAGTTTCCCATCAGTAGGACTCTGAATGGGAGAGTCTTTGAGTTAGAAGAGATCCTAGCAAGCTTCCAAACCCTCATGCCCATTTGACAGAAAAGAAGCTTTGAGAAGTGAGATCACATACCAGTAATAATAAATGGCAGAGGGGTGACTTGAAACCAGGTGGTCTGCCTCCCAATTCAGGGGAAAAATAGAGAAATCACCTGGGCTTGGAACACTCAAGGGATTTGGCTAGCGGTAAAGGCCCAATAATGGCTGCCTGCCCTTGAAAATCACCATCGCCTCGGACGCTGTGCTAACCACTCCGCCTATGTGATTTTACTGAATCTGCATCGTAACTAAGCATTTTCATCCCTATCCATTGTATTGATGAGGTTAAATAAGATGCTGTGACAGGTGTGGGGTTGCTTAAAAATTCAGGGGAAAAAGAACAGCACTGCTGGTTTCACTGAAAATAACTGGGAGAAGTAATTAGGCAAACTCTCAGCTGAAAGAAATCAAGCTACATAAGAGTCATTACAACAGGGAGCCTGCCAAGTCCATGCATCAATTTCAAACAAGGACGCCAATCTGGAGAAACAAGTCCACAATGCAGTGGCCACCTGGGGCAGCCAAAACCCACCCACAAGCTGTATGGTCAGATGGCCCTGTGTCGGCGAGCTTCCTCAGCCATTCCCAGCAGTAAGACCATGGGTAAGTCCCGCCCCCTTTTGACCTCAGTTTTTCTGCCTGATAAATGGGAAAAACAATCTGGACCTCTTAAGCGTGTGAGAATTCAGGGAGATAAAAGCCCTGAGCTATGCTTACTCATAGGAGGTATCTGATATATGCTAGTTTCCATCATTCCTGCCTTTTCTTGCCCAACTCTTTGTGCAAAACAACTTTAATTTCTTTTAACCCCAGGGTATGTCTGTCACCTAGGTTGGGCACAAAATGCTTGTCGAAACTGCTTATCTCCCCGAGACATCTTTGTCTTGATGCCTTGAGGAACTGAAAATGGAGTATAACACAGAATAGAAAATGGATCAGACCCCAGGGGCTGTTTAGCCAACAAATGACCATGGACAGTGGTGCTGGTGGCCATACACTTCTGTCCCCTGAATCTGGACGTCTGGAGGGAGCCTTATCTTATTTCTTGCTGGCTGCCCCCAGTGGCTCAACCGGGGTTCAGCCTCCAGTTTCCAGGTTTGACGATAGGTCCTCATTAGATTTTACACATCTTTTCCCATCCCTGGCAAATAAGGGTGCATTTGGGAGTGCTGTGGGAACCTGAATACATAGCTCTCATCCCAAAGGAATCAACACCCTTGTTTGGTCCGTAGGCTTTTCTTTTTTCTTTTAATGTAAGAACTGCTTGTGATTAATGATGTCCTGAGGTTCCTCGTGCAGAAATAAGGTCATGGTGAAGATACAGCCGTTTTGAAACCCCGGTGAACTTCAGGGGCCAGAGCAGAGTGGTAATCACTCCAGTTCTAGCTCATCTTCCTTCTCTGTGGCCTGAGACTTCAAGGCCAGGGGCCGTCCCTGCCTCTCAGACTTCCTCTCATGCAAATCACCCAGGCGGGGGTGGGGCCATAGCAACATGAGAAAAGGGAGCAGGGGAAGTAGTGAACTCCGACCTCCCCAGACCTACTTTCTATTTCATCAGGCAAGCTCCTAAGAGACAGGTCCCACTTGAGTCCCATACCCACCGGGCTTCCAGTGAAACCCCAAATCTAGAACCATGGGCTTGGAGGCGAACCTGGTCCAACTGTTTCTAAAGAAATAAATGCACAGCTCTGAGAAAGGCCATAGCTCTGAGGGGTTTATGGGGTTCCCCGCAATCCAGTCCTTTTGTCATCCTGTACGTTTATGGACGTACAAGTCTCAGAGCTCTCATTCCGTAAGTGAGGGGGTCTGATGAAGGTAAGGGCCGAAACGAGCTGCTGGGCACAGAGACTAGGAGATCATGAAACAGTTGCGACAGAAGAGTCAGAGGAAGCTCTTGAAAAAAGCAGGCCCCTCCCCAGCCAGCCCCCACCGAAGGCATCCCCCAAATAAGCATCCTTAGTGTATGAGTTCTATTGTGTGCTGACCTGAGGGCTGTACGTGGCTTTTCTCTTTGTTGGCTTGACTTAGTGAGTGAGTGAGGGGACATGTGTGACACATTTCTTGAGAACCCCGAGCACCACAGCAGGCCTTGTGGCTGGGAGAAGTGGCCAAGGGCAGCGAGGAGGACAAACAGACCCCGAGCTGAAATACATCATCTCTCTGGTCCTCTGTTTTATAGGCAAGCCACTAAGGACAGGTTTTGTCCTAGCCCCATAGTCGCCTTAGGCAGGAATGGCTTGCTTCCAGTAAAATCTCAAATTTAGATGCTGTGGCTTTCCGGCCGGCCCAACCATTTCTCAAGCAATAAATGCATTGGTTACTGTAGGGAAGAGAAGGATGGAGGACACTCTCATTGGCCCTGGCGTGTGTGGGCTGATGCACAGGCTGAGAAGGACACCTCGATTCCTGCTGCAGTTTGCTGGGTGGCTCCAAACAGGGTGGCTTAGAGGCCACCGCCCACTCTGATTTGGAATTTTGAAGACATAGTTAAGGCTTGTAAGTGTGAACCACATCAGGGACCTAGGGCCCTGTTTCCTCATTTACAATAGAGGGAGTGGTGACCTCAAAGGGCCCATAACCTCCATAGGTTACTTTCAACATCTCCAAGTCTCCTAATATATGCAAATACCTTTAAATCCCATAATACAAATAAGGCTGTTCAGTGCAACAGAACAAGTGTCCAGTGACCTTGGCCAAGTCACCTAAAACTGTTAGGATGGAATCCCTTAAGCTGCCAAATAAAGAGGTTGAGTTGACGTACCCACTCCCCAAAGTTCCCTCAACTTCTATAACTCTGTGAGTAGACAGTCACAGACTCTGGGTAATTAGAATATTCAAATAATATCCATAAGCCCTAGATTGCTTATTTTCCTTCTCCTGCACAGGTCTGTTGATATTGATAAAGACTGATTGTTGATATGGTAAAAAAGACTATCGATATACATCTCTATGGCTAAGTTTCCAACATAAAATGGAGCAAGGCACGACGTCTCTGCGGGTTATGGCTGAGGATGTCAATCCAGCTTTCTTGCTTCTTTAGCTAACAGGACTACAACATTGTTTTCTCTCTCACATGTTATAAATGGGGGACTAAGAAGGTTGGTGGGAGACCCAGCAAGATAACGGCTGCCCAGCAGCAGCAGGGTGTGTGATGGGGAAGGTGTTGCTCTCTAGAGCTGGGGCATGAAGAGTGAGGGCCCACCCCACCTTCCCTCTGCCTTCCCCACAGGCTCAAAGTGCAAAGTGGGGGGTCCATAGAGGATATGGGACCCTGCCCTCACCTCCAAATAAGTCCGTTCAGAGAAACAAGGCTGGCTTGTTCTCCCAGAGGACAAGCACATGTGAGCCAATGTTGGGTGCGGGGAAAGGGGATAGGGGTAAAAGAAACTCTTTGCTGCGTGAGCATCAGGCCGGGGCCCCAGCCAGCGCGTCTCTGATGAAAACGTTCAGCTTGATGTGGCGTCTCTGGGTTCCTCTGAACACGCTCAGGGACAGGCGTTGAGCAGTGTTGTCTGTGTTTGAAGGTATTTCTCTACAGCAAATACCAGGCGGGGAAGAGAAAAACCCAAACCACTTCAAGTGGATTTCAATTTTGAAAGACGCCACATGAAAAGTGCAGAAACCTAAGCCCCCTTTAGTCCAGGCCCAAGAGTAACAGACTCAAGAAGGGGAGTGCCCCCTGGCTTCTCGGTCCCCCTTCTCCCTGGAGGCCTCATGCGTGCATCTCCAGTGCCAAATGCCTCAGCAGAGGGGGAGAGGACTTTTCATCTCTGCACACAGATACGCTCAAAACTAGACCACAGCGTCACCCCATGCGGATGCCCAAAGTAGGACAGCTGTCATTCGTGACCGAGGGGCCCCATCCACCTGAACTCCCTGGGGTTTGGGGTAAACCTGGGAAGGATTTTTACCTTCAGGGAGCACCTCAAAGCACACCAAGAGCCAATACCCTGAGTTAAAACCATTCATTCATTCATTCATCCCCTCATTTGTTCATCTGCATCCATTCATTCTTCCCTCTCAACCATGTTCTTTTAACACTACAACCACCCACAATCCTATAAAGAGAGGAGTTTCGACTATTTTTCCACTGTTGCCCTGTGTCTTCTTTGCCTGCTGTCCTCTGCTTGGACCCAGTTTCTTTCTCTGTGTTCAGAATTCTCATTTGTATCCCTGGTGCTTTGGTCTCGGTGTTTCTTTGCCAGTTCCTGACAATTGACTTTTGTTGACTGACCCTCTGCCAAAGCCTAATCAGAGGCCCTAAACTTAGATGAGATTATTTGGCCTCTCTCCTTCCTCTGCATTTCATGTAATCCGAAGTGTTTCCAAGGACTAAAGCATAAAATGCAAAAGGAAGAAGTATGTTAAAATCAAAATAGCATCCCTCTGGACTTATGAATAATGCAATGTAGCAAAAATTTGCCAGTGTTGGAATTCTTTTCTTGTTTTGTTTGTGTGTGTGTGTGTGTGTGTGTGTGTGTGTGTGTGTGTGTGTGTGACGGTTTTGCTAAGGCCCCAAGACATGCTTAATGGGACCCTCAGGTAATCCAGCTCTCTCTCCTCTCCCCACTCCCATGTCCTTGGGAACCTCCCGGGACCCTGACTCTGGTTAGGCATCATGCAACCCACTAGCTTTTACAGTTGTCCAAGCTCTTATCCAAGTTCTGGGCTCAGATAGTGCTGGGAAAGGAACGATCTATGCCTCAGAACAGGCATGTAAACTGGACATTAGCCTTTTCGTTGCAGTCATATAAACCCTCTCTCCATTGTACTCTGATGTATTCGATTCCTATGGCTGCTGTAACAAATTACCACAAACGAGCGGCTTACAGCAAAAACAGATTTATTATTATCGCATAGTTCTGGGAGTCAGAAGTCCAAAACTGATCTCACTGGACCAAAATCAAGGTGTCAGCAGGGCTGTGTTCCTTCTCGAGGCTCCAGAGAAGCATCTGTTTCCTTGCCTTTTCCAGCTTCTGAAGCTGCCTGCATTTCTTGGCTTGTGGCCCCTTCTCCATTTTCAAAGCCAGCAACAGTGGGGTGAGTTCTTCTCACAAAGTCACTCTGACCTTCTCGTCTGCATCCCTCTTCCACTATAAACAACCCTTGTGATTACCTGGGGCCCACCCAAATCATCTCTTTATTTTGAGATCAATAATTAGCAATCTTAATCCCACCTGCAGCCTTAATTCCCCCTTGCTATGTAACAGCATATTCACAGGTTCCAGGGATTAGAACATGGGCATCTTTGGGGCATCATTGTTCTCTCCACCATGCCTGGATGTCTATAGGATCCAGATGGGTTCCAGGTATTTCCTCTGTTATGGACTGAAAGTTTGTGTCCCCTCAAAATTTGTAGGTTGAAACCCTGATCCCAAATGTAATGGTACTTGGAGGGGGAGCCTTTGGGAGGTAACTGGGTCATGAAGGTGGAGCCCTCCTTGGGAATGGGATTAGTGCCTGTATAAAATAGACCCCAGATTGCTCTCTAGGCCCTTCCACCATGTGAGGACACAGTGAGAAGACAGCTGTCTATGAACCAGGAAGTGGGCTCTCACCAGACACTACATCTACCAGCTTCTTGATCTTGAACTTCCCAGCCTCCACAACTGTGAGAAATAAAGGTCTGTTGTTTAAGCCACCTAGTCTGTGATATTTTTTTGTCATAGCAGCCTGAATGGACTAAGACATCATCTCTCCTACCCCCAACCTTTGGCTCTCTTTCTTTGAAGAGAAACCATAAGGATATGGTTTTACATCCGTGGTTCACAAAGATTCAGAAGCACTATAGTCACCGGGCCACTAGTTAATAATTCAGACATCAATAATGCAGACATCTGGTTTTGCAACAGAGATTCAGATTCCAAAAGTCTAGGCAAGGCCCAGGAATCTGCATTTTAACAAACCTCCCAAGGGATTCTAATGCAAGTGGTCTAAGAGCCACACCCTGGGAGACCCTAGTCTCTAGGGAGCCACTGACAGCACATGGATTTCAGGATCATCAGTGCACCTCCAAGTAAGAAGCCTGATTGTCCAGGACAGGAACAGTGGCCCTGCTACAAGCTGGCAATCACAGAAATCCACAGCCCAGCCTCACATGGGTCAGTTCTAGAGCCCAGAGAAACATAACTCGAGTCTGAGCTTGGGCTGTAAGAACGTTCTTTGTGCCATCAGTGCTCTTACTCTCTGTCAGATCGAGGTAGTCAGAAAGCTATACCTTTCTAAGGCTCAATGCAAAGGGTCAAGGTCATGGGTCATCTTCCTATGAGAGGAACTCCATTTTGAGTGAAAACATTCTGTCCAACATGGTGTAGAGGAAAGAGGCTTAAATTCAAGTCTAGGAGATGAAAGCTATGTGACTTTGGGTATGTTGCTTCAACCCTATGAGCTGCAAAACAACGTCTACGATCCAGGTAGTAACTCTAAGCAAGGTGTGTGTATGTCAAGTTTCTGACATATAGAATGGGCAAAGTAGAAGCTTGCCTCTCTACAGACAAAAAATAATAATAATAAGAGTAATAGTTAATATATATTGAGAACTTACATGACTATCTCTCTACCAAACTTTTTTGTTCACTATTCATTGAATACTCACAATGTAAAAATATGAGTGATATAATAGTACCAACTTCATAAAGATGAGTAAACTGAGGCATAGGTGAAGTGGCTTGCCCAAATTTCTAATGAGATGAAATTCAAACTCAGAGTCTGAGTCCAGAGGGTGTACTCATAAGCAGATCATCTTGGGCAAGTCAGATTTTAGATATTCTGCCCCACTGTCAATCATGGCTTGTTCCTGCTTTTTTATTTGGAAAATATGGTCAGCAAACTGACAGAATTTACAGCGTCATGAGTTTTTGGTGAGAGGGGAGAGTAAGAGGGGAACCATGGTGAAGTGTCTCTTCTGTCCAAACATTGAAACAAAGGTCACAGGAAACCTTGTATTGATTGACAAATACATTTGAAGTGGGCCACAGATTTCATTTTGGAATTTTTGTGCCAGCAAATTCTATCCAAACAGTGTACATTAAGGGACTTTTTATATAGCAGGTCCTTGACCCTTTAGACTGATCCAAATACATGTTTGAAGTGGGCCTCTTTGGGACTTGGGGGCCCCACCACAGATTTGTCATCCAAGAAAGGAAGGTTATGAAAGGAGCTAATGTTTACCCAGTACTCTTGTGGCCACCATTTTTCCGTCTTTCTGTCTCTTGAACATTTCCCTAGGGAGAAGTCTACATTACACAAGCAGGAGGGAGCTTGGGAAAGCATCAAAAAGCACAAATGTGTGTGTATCATAAAAGAATCTTTTTTGCTTTTAAATTTGGATGGAAACCAAAACAATCTGTGCGGGTAAGTCCGAGTGAAGGACATGATGGAGACCGAGCAACTCCATCCTCACCCATCAGGGCTCATCAGAGGCCACTGCTCTGTGATCTGAGTCCAATGTGATGTGCTCTGTGAGATGATGGTGATAGTGGTGATGGTGGTGGGGACGGGGATGACAAAGACAACGAGATGAATAAAGCTTCCCTGTTAGTTTCCTACGGCTGTTGTAACGAATTACCACAGAATTGGTGGTTTCAAACAACAAGAGCTCATACTGCAACAGTTCTGGAGGCCAGACGTCTGAAATCAAGGTGTTGGCAGGGCCTTGTTCCCTCCAGAGGTTCTGGGGAAGAGGCCTTCCTTGCCCCTTCCAGCTTCTGATGGTTACTTGGCTTTCCTTGGCTTATAGCTGCATCACTCCAATGCCTGGCTCTGTGTTCACATGGCCGTCTTCTCTCTGTGTGTCTGTGTATCTAAATTTCATCCCTTACAAGGACACCAGTCATTGGATTTAATCTAGCATGACCTCATTTTAATTTAACTCATTACGTCTGCAAAGATTCTATTTCCAAATAAGGTCACATTCACAGGTACCAGGGAATGTCAAGATGTCTTTTGAGGGGACACAAGTCTACCCACAATAGCTTCTAATGATACCTGACATTTATTGAGCTATTGCTTTATTCCAGGCCCTGTATCCAGTACTTTACAATGATTAGATAGCCCCATTTGAAATTGCTGCTTTTTAGGCCCTAGATGGTTGAATGTCAACAATTTCATATGGTTAAACCTAATATTATTTAACTCTCTGTAATTAGTATCTATACTTACTGCACTCTTCCTGTTGTATGTACTCATAGATGAGAAAAGAGAGGCACCTACTCGTTTATATTTGTCAGGGAGATGACATTGTGACTGGCTTTAGGGATTGTACGGACACTAGTATAATCTACCCCTTCCTCACTGTGTGACCAGGAGAGGGCTACCTAACTCCTCTGAGCCTCAATTTTTCCATTTATAAAATCAGAGACAACTTTTTTTTTGTAATAAGGCTCTGCATATATAAATACAATAATCATTCAAATCAATAATGTGGAGGCTAGACGAAACGTCTTGTAGCGTGTTGGGCCCTTCGCAGGGCTAAATGCGGTCCTGAGAGTAATGTGCTTGAAAATCACCTGGGGACTGAGGCCGGGGCATTTGTTAAGAATGCAGGTTCTCAGGCCCTACCCAGAGCTACTGACTTGGATCGCTGGGAGTGGGCCCAGGAAATCTGCATTTTGGTGCTCCCGCCTATTCCTCCTCTTGCAAACATAAGAAAAATGCTGCAGGGCCGGCCGAATGGCGCGTTGGTTAAGAGCTGGTTTGGGACGCCAGCTCTGAGCAGCCGGGCCCCACATGAGGGCCAGTGACACTGCCCTCTATAGCTAAGATGATGAACAACAGCTCAACCTGGAACTGGGCTGCCGTGAGTCTCCGGCGACAGCGTAGGCTGCAGCCCCTGCTACCGCCATAAGCTACTGTGTGTGGCCGGCAGGCAGCGTGAACGGCCAGCAGCCGGTGTGAGCTGCCAAGAGCCGCCATGAGCGGCTGTCCAGAGGCCGGTGACTGATCTGCCTCACCCGGGAAGAGCGCAATGATAATACCAACATGGGCCAGTGAAGNGCGCAATGATAATACCAACATGGGCCAGTGAAGCAACATCCTCCACAACTAGACTGAAGAACAAAAGGACAGCAACTTGTCTGTTCCCCTTCCCCGGATTCCCCATCACTGTTCCCCTCCCCCAATTCCCCAATTTAAAAAAAAGAAAGAAAAATGCTGCACTAAGTGAATTAAAAAAAAATTGTTTTTCTTTCCTTTCAACAGAACATAGCAGTCGAATTAAGACTAGATTGAGTTGTTCAGGTTCCTGCAACTGCAAGTTCAGAGATAGTGAGAAATGCAGGGACCAGGTGAGAGCCACCCATTGCCAGAGATGGGAAGCTTTAATGCGGATCTTTCAAGGGGAAAGCAAATCTTTAGCTCTGAACCTTCTGAAGGCACATGTTTATGACTTTTCCTTTACTTGAATGAAAGTAAATACCACGGTGAACAATTGCATGTTTAAAAATCAATGCCACGTTCCTTCCAGAACTCAAATCTTTGTGCCGTGTTGGTATAGAGAGGAAAATAAACAAAATCTCTTTCCAAGATAATTTTCCCTTCCTGCAAATCCTCCAACTCGCTTTTCCAAGTCATTCCCTCACCTAAGTCCCATGTTTCTCTCTTGTGTTCAGAACTAAGAGACCCTTGACCTTAAAACAGAGCTTTTAGAAGTAAAATGCCTGCTTGAAGGACCCTTTTTCTGTGTCGGAAAGCACAAGAGCTGTTTGTAGCCTCATTGAGCGGCGGGTTCAGGGTTTCGTGGGTAGAAGGGACTGGCGGTTTCAGAAACCCAGCCTTGCTCTCGGCGTGTGTGATTTGTGTAGTCAGGAAGCCTGTGGAGCTGCCCAAACAGGGACCCGCCCTGCCCGTGGGCTTGGAGTCTGCTCCCTGCCTTCCTGCCTGCCTGCCCCTGAGAATTGATCTGCCCCCTGGCCTCGGCCTGGATCTTGGGGTGAAGGCATGACCTACTGGACGTGTCTGTTAAAATGTAAGTGTGCCATGTGCCTGAGAAATGGATGACAAGTGGATGGCAGAAAACCTGTGTGTTCCAGTAGGAAAACCGTGAAATTGGGAGTCCTGCACCACCTCCCAAAAAGATGCATGCTTCCTGTTCTCCTGGGAATAAGTTGAACATTTTGACTATATTTTACCCTTCAGTTCTCACCTCCCACGCCCCAAGAGAGAGCCCTGTCATGACCATTTTATAGACACAAACCAGAGGCTTAGCAGTGTCAGATGACTTCTCCCGGTCACCCACATAGAAAATGGTAGCGTACTGACTCCTTTTCCCCCTCGTCTGACTTCAAGGACACACACGGTAGGCTTGTCGCCCTTCCAGTTTTTTTTCTGGCTGTGCCACTGTGGTCTGCCTGAGCCTCCCTGGGCCTGGGGCAGAGGCAGAGAAGGTGAGCTTAGATAGGGACAGAGCGGAGATGCCCTCTGCAGGTGGGTCCCTGGGTCACAGGTGAAGGGGCGGAGAGAGGAACATCAGGGGATGGACCCCCACTAGTAGCTCAGACCTGACTCCACTGGACCATAAGACGCTGGAGGGGCCAGGCCCACATCCTGATCCTCTCCGAGCAGCACAGTTCTCGGGTATGCACTCTCACTCCTCAGCCTATCTTCCCTCTCTCCTTTAAGCTGGCCATTTAGACGACTGCTCCAGAGCCTTGGCCAAACACTGACAATTTGAGGGGGAATTCCAGCTTGTTCTTCATAAAACGGCAATCTAAACTACACTGATCTGGAAAATGTTATAAATACGGGGCTTGCCAGGGCCACAGCCCGGGGGCAACGGAAGCACTCTTGAAACTTTAATCTGGAACATGATGTCTGCTGCCTTGTCGTGGGCTCCAGGGCAGAGTGGCTCTTGTGATGATGGTGGGAGGCTGTCGGTCGGTAAGGAAACAGGAAGACCATCAGCCCGATAAGCCGCCCCACTAACCAGAAGTGATTTTTCAGCTATCTCTGAGAAGGGAAAAAATTACATTTAGGAAAATCCAGAAAAGGTTAAACTAGTTGTACTTGGTGCTCGGTCGGGTTTGTCACAGGAGGCACTCCGCAAGTAGAGCTTTTCTGATAAGCCTAATTTTGTGTAAAAGCGAGGAGAATAAAGACCTAGGGAAGGCTCCCTCCAACATTTTGGGGACTGGGCCACAAATGCAGCTGAAATCTCAGTTTCTAAAACTTACAAATCAAACTAACACACTGTTTGGAAAATAACTCTATCCTCCTCTCTTGGCAAATATATATGTTCATAACAACTTAGAGGGCCAGGTTCAAGTTTAAGAGTTTCGGACTCCTGGAGTTCTGTCCCCAAACTAGGAAGTACAGGGAATGCCTGCTTTGGGCTCTTCACCCTTTTCTTCCCACCTAAGTAAGACTCACTCCCAACATAATGGGGCTCCTGCGTGTATGTCATATTGGCTTCCTAGAGCTGCTGTAACAAAGTACCGTAGACTGGGTGGCTTAAAACAAAAGGAATGTGTTCTCCAGCAGTTTAGGAGGCCAGAGACTGGAAATCAAGGTGTCTGCAGGACCATGCCCCCTCTGAAGGCTCCAGGGGGAGACCCTTCCTTGCCTCTTCCAGCTGCTGGCGGCGGCCAGCAATCCCAGATTTACCTTAGCTTGTGGCTGCGTCATACAATCTCTGCCTGCGTCTCTCTTCTTATAAGCACACCAGTCAATGGATTTAGGCCCGTTAGATCTCATTTTAACTTAACTGATTACATCTGCAAAGACTCTATTTCCAAATAAGGTCACATTCTGGGTTTCCCCCATGGACATGAAGTTTGGGGGACACAATTCAACCCCTGTCTGTACTCCAGTCTGCATATCCAGCTCTGTCTATAGCATCCTTCCTGATGGCCACCCATCAGCCCAGGGTGCACACACTATTTGTACGTGTCTGCCCTTGGGAAGAGGCCACACAGTACTCAGAGGTAGGCCAGAGGGACTTTTAGGTTCCTGGCTACCTAAAGTATAGTCTAGGAGGGTTATCTGGGTAAATCTGTCTCCATGACACAATAGAGTTCTCACCATGTGGGCAGGGGTATGGCCAGGGGAGGGCTAGGGAGAGGCCTCCGGGATGCAGCACCTGGCACAGGGTATGATGGTGATGATGGCCAGGAAGCAGCGACAGCTGGGGAAAGGATTAGTGTGATGGAATAAGGCAGAGGTGATTTATAGGTAACAACAGATCACAGGATGATGCATTTTCGAATAAATGTTCCCGACACACAGAAACAGAAATAATGAACAGGAAGTCCCTATCTTACCAATGAGCTTTGCATGTAGTTGAAAAAAGTAGCATTAAGGTTCCTGAGGCAGCCCTTGAAAACCGCTATGATTTGCAGTGCAGCTGGGAAGAGTAGATGACTACAATAGGAGTGATTAATGAAAATAAATGCAATATGATTGAAATCATAAAGAAAGAGGAGTTCTCAATCCTCTTGAATTAAATGGTGCTTGAGGGAATACGTAAGTTTTACAGGGAAAGATAAGGAGCCCAATCGTTCCTGAAGAGGGTTTGAAAGGGCGGGTGCAGTTATGCTCTTTACCAGGCTGATGCTCCCAACCCTTAACTCTTCCTAGTGCTCAGCCACCCCCTTCTCCTGAGACTTGCCCTTGGCCATCAGAAGCCTCCACATCTAAAAATGCCTGGAAGTGATGACCTGCCCTCAGTTATTGACTGATGGATTTGGGGGAATAACTCCAGAGCCCCCTGTGGGATCAGGCTGAGACTAGACTTCAGCTTAACCCACATCTCTGCCGAGTTCTTCCCCCTGCTCTATCCAGCTTCCCTCACCTCCCTCTCAAGAAGCGCCAACTCACAGGCTCTGAAGCTGATTCTTTAGTGGGTATCAACTTACTCTGAAACATCTGATTTCTCTTTTTTTGATCCATTCTCATGCCCAGTTCAACCATGACCAGCCCTGGCCATGATGAGTGCAATATGTCTCCCAAATCAGCACGGGAGGGCAAAAAGCAAACAGGAAAAAAAGTGAAAAAAGAAGAAGAGAGAGGAAATAAAACAGAAGGATCAAGACCAGAGAGGGAGAGGCGGAAGAAAAAAAAAAAGGAGGATGAATGGTGATCCACAGGTAACCAGAATCAGGGCTAGGAGATTGAACAGGATATGTGCACATTTAATAAACAGTTGAAAACTTGAAAAGATGAAGAGAGGGAAATTGGGGTGATGAGTGAGGGTGTTGGGTAACTGAAGCAGCTAATCCCAAAGTAAAGAGGGATGATGAGAAATTGAGGAAGGTGAAAGGAAGCCCTTGAAGAGTTAGAAAATACAATCTATGGTTTAATAAAAGAGGTCAGAGGTTAACAAGAAAAGAGAGACCCACAGGGCACTTAATACTTTATCTTTAAGATGGCCTTTGCTTTATGCAGTTAGTTGTATCGCTAAAAAGAGTTTTGTAAATCAGTTGTCTATCAAATCCCATCTTAAGCACATCGAGAAGAGTTCATTCTTAGGGAAATCCATTATTTTACACCTAAGGCACACACTCTCCCCTAATGTATTAATTATAGAAGCTTGTATTTCTGTCTGTGGGTAGCAGGGACCACACTGTCCCCCACACACCAGGGCACTTCGATATGGAACAAGCCAACAGTGGGCCCAGTGTGTGGGGCCTCATGGTAAATGGGTAAAGAAAAAAAAATAGATGGCAGACAGTCATGTCTTGGAATACTGGAATAAAGATACTCCACCAGTAAGGGGGGGACAAATCCTGCTCCTGAACTCTAAAAATGGCATTTGGAGAGGCTAAAACACTGCCAACTAAGAAGCAGAAAATCTGTGTTTGAACCTAGGATACCATTGTGGTCATTTATGTGACCCTGAGTGGGGAGGAGACTTAGGTGTTATCTGATAAATAGCCATGGCCCAGACCTTGGGAAGTCACTCCAAGTTCCTCTGGAGAAGGGGTTAAAAATTCATAGGAGCTCGAGGGATTAATTTTTCTTTTAACTTTGGGATCATAGAAGCAGCAGAACTGGGACAACCACTGATGTGGCATCAGCCACTTGGACAGTAGTATCCCATCCCTCACCCCCATCCCCCAAAAGCAAAATATTAACGGAAACACCAAAGAGTGGGAGTCACTTGAGCTGAGAGAAGCCTTGCAACTTGAAATCTTAAGAACCAAGGATTTGTAATTGGCTCCAAAGTCATGAGCCTCCCAGAGGCTGTGGTAACAGGGTGAAATCACTCCCTTTCACCTTTGATATTAGAGAAGAGCTCATGTGCAAGTTCTCAAATTATTCAAGGTCAGTTTGCCAGGTAATATTTCCCATCATAACTTTAAGTAGATCTCTACTTTCTCTTTAGTTCCATACATAACAGTGGCAGGTGGTTTTCTCTGGGACTTGATTGTATGCCCTGGAACAGTGTTGTATCCTCCGATGAGAATGACTATGGGTACAAAACCACAAAGTTGATCTCAGGGTAGACACTGGGCTGTCAGCTGTGCCATCTCATGAATTCAAAGATTCCCTCTTGCCCACTAGTTTCAGCAAGGGCACCCCTGAAATTCATTCAAATCATGCGGGAGCGAAAATGACCAAGTTTTGGGTTGTTCACAAATAGTAAAAACCACAGATGTGAACCCTGCACATACCAAATGCCTATCATGCCAGACCCTGAGCTCCTTGAGGACAGGAAGTAGGGAGTGTTTCTGATTCATCTCTGTGTCTCTGGTAATCAGCATAGTGATAAGCACGTGAATGAGTCAACTAAAGGATGGAGGGATGGAGGATGGATGGATGGGTGGGTGGGTGGATGGATAGGATTTGTGTAAGGTAACAACTAGTAATTCTTTTCAACTGGTGATGCGCAAAGGGAACCACCTTTCTAAAGAAGCACAGCGTATTGCATTAGTCATAAAAACTTCCTCACAATTCACATTAAGTAGATTTCAAAGCTACTACGGCTTGAGGAAAAGTTTGCAGCATATTCTTTTTGAGCTCTTTGAAATTGGTAAAAATTCTCCTTATTCTGGAGTAATGTAAGCAGAAATCTGTATGTTCTAAAGAGACCCCAAAAGCTTACCTTGCAGCCCCAAAGCTTTACAAACATCTCCTTTAGTTCATTAATATGGTTTTTCAATTGCTAAGAGAAAGGAAAACACAAACTTTTTTAAAAAGTGCTTTAAAATATCCTTTGAGAAAACATTTTTCAAGTCTCTGAAGGGATGTCACAAAAATCTTAGGTAGTTTCTGAAACTTGCCCAAATATGGCAGTGTTCCTTAACGAACTGCTCTGCCATTATTACTGACTCTGGGTTAGACCTGACAAAGGAAATTATATGCTGAAAACGAAAGTGTCTGAGAACCAAGCACAGACCACACCAAACCTCCAGTCACCCTGCCGTGGGCACTGGCCTTTGGGAACCTCAGGCAACCACACTGGATTTTCTTCAAGGTGTTTGACCCTATCCCCACACAAAAGAACCAGTCTCTCGCACATAGGGATAGCTGGAGGTGCTCCCCCACTTTGCCCACTTTCCATGTAAATGAAACCATAATTTTCCAAGAAAAATAAAGAGCACAAAAGTAGTGATGGTGGAGGGAGGGTCCTTTAAGGACCAATGTACACTTACTGTGTTCCTCAACTACAAGTGACGTTAAGGAAGTTAATCTGATATTTGTCACAGATGATGGCTAGAAATTGCCGGCATTAAGTGGTGATTGAGCAGAGCCTCCTTGACCCTTCAGCCATCTCTGAGCCCTGAACGATAAACAAAGGATGACAAACCACCACCACCAGCACCACCTTCCTCACGCCCCAGGCAAAGCTCCCCTCCTTATGCATTGTTGCCACGAGAAAAAAAAAAAAAAAAAAAAGGCCTGAACCTCCTTCCGAGGTGTGAGGATTCAGAGGGAAACGCCAGATTCACTGGCAAAGTCACCCCTTAGAGGGTCCCAGTGGANAGAAATTGCCGGCATTAAGTGGTGATTGAGCAGAGCCTCCTTGACCCTTCAGCCATCTCTGAGCCCTGAACGATAAACAAAGGATGACAAACCACTGCTACCAGCACCACCTTCCTCAGGACCCAGGCAATGCTCCCATTCCTCCGAATTATTGCCACGAAAAAAAAAAAAAAAAGAAAGGCCTGAACTACCTTCCGAGGTGTGAGGATTCAGAGGGAAACGCCAGATTCACTGGCAAAGTCACCCCTTAGAGGGTCCCAGTGGACAATTACAAAATACCTGAGTGGCAACCACATGCTGAGCTGAAATTAAGGCATCCAGAGATTTGCCAGGAAGCCTTCAATTGGGCTCATTACTGTTCTCTAGAAAATAAAAGGACACGGAGGAAAAAAGCAGGGAGCATTTTTACTTCTGCAGGTGTATGCCAGTCTCTACCCACATTTTGACAATAGTCATAATAATCTCAAAAGTAGAATAATCACAATAATAGAATAATCATAACAAGGTAATAATGGGGGTGGGTTGTTTTTTTTTTTTATAAAAAGGTTGACAAGTTGTTTTAAACTGTGCCAGGCTGGTGACACAGAACAATGTCAAACTTTCCACTTTAACTCCCGTTTTTCAGGCACGAGAGTTTTGCTTCGGGGGAGATATTGGCACTACAAGAGCTCAACAAACTTCACATGTGTGCCTTCTGTCTTCTCTGCCCATCTCTCAGCCATCGCCTGGGCTCGTTAAAATACAGAACTCCAGGTCCAGCCAGACTGAAAAATCAGCTCTTCCCAGCCAACAGCCCAAGCCTAGATTTACACCGAGGCACATGGCTCTCTTTACAGATTGCAGATTTACATGGTAAAAATAGAAACACAGGACGTATATGCAAATTTGCCAACAACACTCCAGTGCTGAAAATAGTTATTTACTATTTGGCTTGCATATTGGCCCAGAAAACCCTCTATACCTATTTCATGCTCATTTAAATTCTTTAAGAGTTCCTGACCCATTTAAATTCCTTGAGGAATGCCTGGCTTCGCATGGGTATTTGTCTGCTCCTCTCCCCAGCTGCTTTTAAAGGAATACTGCCTGTCATTGCAGATTGGACTTCAGAGAAATACACTGGCCCCACTTTCCTAAAGTCCAGTCTGGGCACCGCTCAGCCACGGGTGGCCCCAGACCTAGAATCATGGCTGCCTTCTTGAGAGCTCCCATTCCCTCAGGTGCAGGGGAGGAGAGTTTTTAAGCTACACACCTGGAAAATTTGGAGAGCAGTTTTTCTGAAATTATGGTCCTTGGACATCAGAGTCACGTGGCAAAGGGGGCCAACTCCAGGCTCCTCCTCAGACTCACTGAATCCGATCGTTTGGGAGTGGGACCCTGGACAGGCCGCCTCCTCAAGAAGCTCACTGGGGTGATTTTGATGGCCTTCAAGGGTGGAGGACCCATGACTGAGAAACCCCCCTGAAATCCTAAAGAGATGCTGCTAGGGAGCTGAAGTCCTGAAGTCCAACAAGGTCAGAGGGCACCGTGGTACTTGTCACCAAGTTAGGGTGCTGATGTCCTCAGGAACTTGATGTTGGAGTGCAGGTGAGCTTCCAATAGCCACCAATGTACGCTGATCTCTGCACCAGCCCTCTTTCCAGCGGTAGTTCTGGTGCTCACCAAGTTAGCCCCTGTTCCTAATGGCAACATGGCAAATTATATTCACAACAAAACTGAGTGGTCAGGGCGTTTTCTCTGTGCCCATACTTAGGGATGATAACTCGGGAGAGCCTGCGGTTTTAATGCTGGACAGTGTGCATTCAAATCTTGGCTCTACCACCTACCTACCACCTACTTAACTCTACAGGGGAAATAATAACTGTTCCTACTCAATAAGGTTATTGGGAGGACCAAATAAGATCAATATTGAAAAGCACCTGAGACAATACCAGCCACATAGTAAGCCCTTAATGAACGTCCATTGCTTTTCTTTAATGCATTCATGTCCCCGTGGATTTTACAGCATTCCAAGAATCCCCCAGAAAGTCCACCTGGATGAACAAGTTTGACCTGAGAAAACATGGTGTGATACAACGTGAAGCCTCAATGAGCTACAAAACGTTCCTAAGAAGTCCTTTTCATTATCCCCTGCTCGAGGGGGATGCTGTGTTTACCTGATTTTGAAAAGACGCCTCTTCATCTGTTGAAATATCTCTCCAAGCAGACACACTGGTGCCCCATATAGACACATAACTTTGCTCATAGCTGCTCATAGACCCATTCCCACATGTCTTTACTATGTGAAACGGCTCATACCCATATATATACTGTTCTCTCTTAGCTATATTCTCATGCTCTCACACAAACCCAAATCACAATCTTCTGTGCATTTACACACACACCTTCATATAGGTACAACTGTACAAATACACTCAACACCTCCCCCCCGCACATATATCTGGACCATTCCAAGGAAAATAGCATAGATTTGACTCTGGCAAAGTAAAACAAACCAAAACAAAAAAACCTTTGGAAACCCATTAAAAAACAAAGCCAGGAGTGAGCACTCCCCCAGTGTTATGTCAGCAGGCTGCTGATCAGAAAGCAGGGCCATGAACGTGAATGAACATTCCAGAAATGGCTTTGTCGCCCTCCATGTACCATGTACTCTGGCTTCCTTTTTTTTTTTTCCCCTTCAGCAACAACAGAAATCTGTGAAATGACTGAGGGTGGTTAATTAAGCATTGCAGCCCATATTCCACTGCAGTTTCAATTGGATATGGTGTTCTCTTTCACTTCCTGTTATGCAGGATTGTGGCGGGCTGTTAGACACCTGCCATGCTCCCGGCCCAGCTGCTGTTCTGCTGCCTGGGCAGGGAGGAAGCGCTGGGCCCTTGGCCTTGAGAGGGTCTCACTCTGCAAACCAGCCTCTTCCTGGTGAGGGGAGCTGGGGAGGGCAGACACCGCTGATGTGTGTCCACACTGGAGGCTTAAGGACCAGCAGCTGGCAGTGGAGACCTTGGCCTATTGTGAGGGTTCTGGCAGGAGGCCAACTGCTTTCCCCCAAACCCCCAAGCCCCAAGTCTGGCCATGACCTACGTGTAATTAAAGCTGGAACATCTAGGCAGGCCAGAATCCCATGTAATTCTTTGGTTAGCCTGGTTCCCTTAACATCAGGAACAGGACTGTGAGCAGAGCATCTGCCCATTTGTTCATTCGCTCATTCATTCATTCATTCATTCAATAGTCACCTTAGGAAAAACTTCCTATGGATTAGTTTCTCTAGTGGCCAAACAAAAAGATATGAAACAATTTTTATCTTAATAACATTAACACCCCTAATATAGCTCTGATTTATTGAGAACCCATTAAAAGCCAAATAATTGATCAACGGGGTCCAGGCCTTTATTCAAGGAAATCACTCCCCATTTCATGGGGGAGATTTCACACCACGTGTAATTATTCAGTTCTTAGAGTAAAGCAGTGAGAGGGGCAGCAGAGGGCAGAGAGAAGGTGAGGGAGAATCAAGAAAAGCTTTCCCAAGCACCCTGAGGCCCCCATGCTGTGGGGAAGCCCATGCTGGCCACCTGGGAGGCCTAGGGGACAGAAAGCAAGTGGCCTCAGCTTCTGGCCCCCAGCCCTTGGGGTCATTGCAGTGTGCCCCCCAAACATCGTGGAGCAAAGCTGAGCCATCCCTGACATACCCTGTGTGAATTCCTGACCCATGAAATTTGGAGAAATAATTCAATGCTGGTTTGAGCCCTTAAGTTTGGGAGAGGGGCAGCTTGTTATGCAGAAATAGAGGATCAGAACAATGGCTGAAGAGTGGAACCTTACAGGTGAGTTGTTACATAAGGTGAGGGAAGGATGTTCCAGGTGGAAAAGAATAAGCAAAGTGCACACACACACACACACCAGAGAGAGAGAGAGAGAGAGAGAGAGAGAGAGAGAGAGAGAGAGAGAGAGAGAGAGAGAGAGAGAGAGAGAGAGAGAGAGAGAGAGAGAGAGAGAGAGAAGTTTTAAGCAGAGAGTGACATGGTGTGATATGTGTTTCAAAATTATCAGTCTGGCAGCAGAGTGGGGGGTGGCTAGGAAGGCCTGTGGGAGGTGGTCTGAGACAATGATGGCCAACGAACGAGTGGTGGCAATGGGATGGACGAGTGGAAAGAGAGCTGAGACACCTCGACGAGGTTAAATTGGCAGATCTCAGAGTATGGCTGGATGCGGCATTAGGAAAAGAGATAGGAGAGCTGAGGATGACATGCAGGGGTCCATCTTGGGTGGCTGTTTTGCTACCCACTGTGAGAGAGGACGCAGAAGGAGCAGGTGTGTGAATTTGCAAGGAGATGCTAACAGGAACTGATTAAACCGAACATTTCTAGACCATTCTGGGACCTCTGCTTAATACAAAGGCGCAGACAGTGTGTGATGGCTGTGACTATCATGTGGCCATCAGAGGAGGTCCTACAGTGTGGACCCGTGGTTTTCATAACAGCTTTGCAAAGTAGCCTATGTGGAGTGCCTGGTACCCATTTCAGAGATGTGGAAACTGAGGCTTAGAGAAGTGACGCCATTCTTCCAGGGTGTCACAGCCTGCAAAACGCAGAGCCAAGGCTGGACTTTAAGTGCTCAGAGTCCAAAGTGTGCTCCCTTAGGCAAGCAGCCCCAGTCATGGATGAATAAGTGACCAGATACTTGTTTTGAAATCCTCTTAAAATCCCAAGCCCGAGATCCCATGGCAAGGACACTATTTCCAATCAGATAAAAGAGTGAAAGAGTTATCTCCCAGGCTTAGAATAGAGAACCGAGTAGGCAGACAAGACCTGGCTCTTATCTGGTAAAGAGATACAGGCAATCTTTACATATTAATTTCCCTTAAATCCTGAGGGCTCTGTTGTCTAATTATCTTTCCCCAGGACTAGTTACATGGGTCATTGAATCAGTGTCCGAGATGGAGAAATCGCTTTCTTCTGCATATGCTTTGGGTTAAAAAAGGCAATGCCTGTCTGAGGGGCAGACTCATATTTTGAGAGAGAGAGAGCTTAGCCATGGAGAGCTGAGTTTTAATCCAGCCACAGCTGAATCAAGAGCTTGCGTGCTTTACCTCTGTGCCATGTGTGTGCAATTTCTTTAATGTGGAGTAAAACTAAGGCATTTTTGGCCCAGGATTTGGGCTGCAGGCTTGGCCAGAGGGAGCAGAATGTCTTGTGGGTCTTACGCATAAAACAGGTATGCTTCCAGGCACTGTGTGGTATTTCTGTTCCACATAACAGCTTCCAAAGGTGCCTCATTCCTTCCTTTGGAATCTAGACTACTATCCAACTCCTGAAGCTAACTCAGTGCTTCTCAGATTATTGACCTTTAATCGGCATTAAAATGACCAGGGCTGATCTTCCACGAGAGGGCAGCCTATGTTAAAAATACAGGTTCCCAGTATCTGCCCAGAACGGGACCGAAACCAGAGACTCAGTGGGCGGGGCCTGGGAATCTGAATTGCATTGGTTTCCTCCCAGAGGCTTAGGCATAAAAACAACTGAGGACCACTGGGAAGAAATACTAATTGCCCCATTATAAAAACTCGAGTCTATGCAAGTCTATCCAGAGACTGCTTTCTCCATATTCATTCTTCCATAGGATCCACCACAAATTGCAGGACAGTTCATGGACACATCCGCACTTGGGAAAGGGGCAGGCATCTGCTTGCTGTTCTAAGAGCCCGTCCCTGCCTTCCCCTCCTTGACTCTGGATGGCAGGGAACTGACCGCTGAGAATGATACTCCCCAGCCCTCCGTGGCCACATGGCGCCCTGATAGAGTTGGACAATTGGGAGTGCTGGCAGAAGACTGGTGGGTATGAAGATTTCTATCTTCCCCCTTCAGGTGTCACATCACCTTGCTGGTTCCAGTTCCCATTGTCCAGGTCCTCTCTGCCCATGGCTCCCTTCTCTGGCCTCTGGTCCCAAACTAAGACACTCCCTTGCGCAGTAGTGGTTTCCTGCATTGGCTCGTCTCTGGGCAGGCTTACCTTCTCCGAACACCTTGGGAACTAGTTTCTCATATTAAATTTCCTCCTCTGTGCCTACCTGGGGGTGAGTTCTGTTTTTCCTGACAAATGCGGGAACTAACTCAGCACAAGTCATATCGTATGAATGACAAGCTGTTAGCCGCCAGGGAGTGTGTGCCTCTGGTGGGCCAGGCGCGGTGCTAAAAGCTAAATAATACATTATTTATCCATTCACAAGTATTTATTGAGCACCTATTAGACGCTCAACACTGGGCTAGCTGTTAGGGATACAATGGGAGCAAGAAGTGGGGGTCCAGCCCTCACGGGGCTTCCCCTCTATGGGGAAGGCCCACCTTGCACAGGGAATTGCAAACGTGATGCCTGGGTCACTGCAGGGAAGTGCATGGCTCTAGGAAGGATACAACACAGGGTCTAGGCCTATTGAGCAAGTGGCCCCACCCCCCTTTCACATAGATGAGGATACTGAGACTCAGAAGGGAATAGATGACATCCCAAAGTACGTGAAGCCTCAGAACATACTCACCCCTTAAAAACAAAGGTCTGGGATATGGTCTGTAGGCAGAAGCTATAGGTAGTGTTGTGGGTTGAGTGCATCTCCAAAAATATATGTTGAAGTCCTAACCCCTGGTACCTGTGAATGTGACCTTATTTGGAAATAAGGGTTTGAGATGTCATTTGTTAAGATGGGATCATACTGGATTAGGGTGGACCCTCAATCCAACGACTAGCGCCCTCATTAAAGGAGAGACCGAGTCAAAGACACACAGTGGAGAACGCCATCTGACAACAGAGGTAGAGCTTGGGGTGATGTAGCTGCAAGCCAAGGAATTGGTGGCGACCCCCCAGGAGCTGAAAGAGGCAAGAAAGAATTCTTCCCTAGAGCTTTCAGGGGGAGCAGGGCCCTGCCAGCACCTTGCTCTCCAACCTCCAGTCCTCAGAACCATGAGAGGGTACCCGGTGTGCGGTCCTTGTCGTGGCAGCCCTCGGAAACGAACGCAGGTGAAAGAAAGTGCCCAGGAGTCTGCACTGAGCAGCCCCCCCTCCTGGGTGTCCCAGGCCTGATGCTGAGCCATTCCAACAAGAACCCAATCACTAGGGACACCCCAAAACCACAAATTCTATAAAGAGGGTGGATTCAGGGGCCCTTGCCCACATAGACATTCTTGAAAGAAATTGCATAATTTTTTATAAAACTAGAAAGAGGGAGAGGAGAACAAAATCAGGTTGTGGGGGTTCAGAGCAAGCCACCCCAAGACGTGCCTCTGCGGTGTGCGTGTGGATTGTTTTGAGCTAAGGGCAATTTTAGATTTCATAATAGCTTCAGGCTCAAGAGAAACTTCTGACCTCACTTTAACTACCTAGAAGAACTTGAATTAGGGGCCTTGCCCATAATGAGATCATCAGAGATAATCTCTTTTGACCTATCTATAGGGCAGGGCAAAGTTCTATTTACTAAAGGTCTCTGTTCTTTTTACCATCCTGCGATGACCCTTTGAAACCCCCAAGACATCTTACCTCATCCCCAGCTTAGAATGTCTTATGGACCCATGTTCCCTTTCTCTGTCTGAACCGCTCCTGGATGCAGGGTCTCTGACTGTCTCGGGCATGCGGGGTTCCCACACTTAGGTATGCATTGGATTGGGTTATTTTCTCTTGCTCATCTGTCTCATGTCTATTTGATTATTAGATGGGCCAGAAGAACCTTGAGGGGAGAGGAAAGTTTGTTCCTCTCTCACAAGATTATGGTTTTTTGAAAAAATGCCTGCTATGTGATACCCATTTTCTGTACGTGAAATATATTTTGCATATATGAAGCCTATATTTCCCTCATAAGAAGCTTGAAGGTACATGTGATGATCGCTTTTTGTCAAATGAGCCATAAAGGACCCACCCGTGACACAGAGCTGGGGACTAGCTCATGAGACCTGATTCAGTGACCTCTCCTCTTTGGTGCCCTGGCCTGCTGCTCCTGGCTACCTGCCCCAGGTGACCACTCTTTTCTCCTGACCCTCGAACTAGACTTGGTTGGTGTTCACCAAGTCGAAGCTGCACCTAGTACCTCTGGGAAGGAAAAGACAACTTCATCAGAACATCCATGCTTGGGTCGAAGACGCAAGAACCACACCAGATTATATTAGCTCCCTGGCTTCTCAATGCAGAGAGGAGGAGAGAGAGAGAGAGAGAGAGAGAGAGAG
>NW_017731369.1:211707-267561 GCF_001890085.2 Hipposideros armiger
GAGGAGAGGCACGTTGTATCTCTATCTGGGAACGAAATCAGACAATTTCAGTCCCATGCCCTCCACAGCTGGTAGGTCATTGCCTGGATGGGGCCCAGTGGAGAGATTCTCCCTGCAGATTTTCTGTAATAAAGTAAGATATGGCGATTGTGAAAGAGGTAACGGCCCCCAGGGTAATTGAGATGCCATCACAATCTACCTGGGGATCTATAGAACCTTCTACGGGAATGTTCTTAGGTAATTCTGCAGGGGCTTGAATTCAGGGACAAAGCAACGTCTCAGCTCCTTTGGAGATAATGTCAGGGTCATTCTTTGATGGCAAGAGCTCCTAGTCATGCAATCATCCCGTGAACTGTTCTCGACTTCCCTCCCCTTCAACTCTAAACTGTATACTTGTCCTTTCTCCTTAGGAAAAGAATAGAATTGAGGAACTGTGACAATCACACACATCACAGTCCTTAGAGATGAACTGTCTCTTAAAAGGGCTGCTTCTTTTTATCAATGGAGCTTGTTTGTTATTTCTTTACTGTAGGAAAAGCAATTGACTAAATTTGATGGAGAGTGAGGATGTGCCACCTCGGGCCGCCACTTTCTCCATGGGAAAAAGCCAGAGGCCTGGCCCAGGGGCTCTCAAGTCCAGTCTCCTGACAGGGTTTGAAGCTGTCTGGGAATCAATCATTATCATCTGGCGATCTCTGGGACATATTTAGGTAGGTGTAATATGATCAAGAAGTGGTGCCTCAGTTGGTGTCTTTCTCAATGCTTTTAAGTAATTATTCTTCACAGTTGCCAGTGGAAATTAGACTGAGAGAGCTTAAGGAATTCACCCACTGTCACACTAGAGAGTGGCAGAAGGAAGGGTCGAATGCTGGTTTATCTGGCTCCAAAGCGGACACTGACCTCGCGGGGCCAGCTCTCCACCCAGTACCAAACAAAGATCCAATACTGAGCGACCCCGGCCGACTCAGGGACTAAACCACATCCAAACTACAACCACACAGCATCAATCCAGTTTAAAAATCAGCCGAAGCATCAGCTGGCCCTTTCGCTTCTTTTAATCCTCCCAGTGAAGTCCCAAGGTAGAGGCTGTTGGCATCTTCATTTCACAGATGAGAGCCTGAAGCTGCATTTCTTGTCCAGGGTCGTTAGGACAACTAGCCAGCAATGTTTGTGTTCTGCTGCTGTGCTCTCTGCTCTGGGGTTTTTTCTAAAGCCAATACATCACCACCCTCGGGCTGTATGCCAGGCTTTCCTTAAGACAGAGATGGGTGGGGAGCCCACCCCTCCACCCCATCATGTATTCAGCCCCTCCACTGGATTAGAAAGCTCTCCAAGTGGGCTGATGGCTGTGGAACAGTAAAGGAAGGTCTAGAGCTGATTCCAGCATCATCTAACTTGACATTTCTCAGCCTCATCTGTAAAACGGGACAAGAGTGAAACCTCCTTCTTAGCATGACTGTGGGACTAAATACGTTATTACATACAAAGGAAGCACCTACTAAATGTAGTTAATTTTATGAATGTGATCAGGAAGACAAGTGTCCAAGCAGGTGGTGAAAGCTTAAAAGTTCTATACAGGTTTAAGAGATTCATTGTTTAAAAATCAACTCCACCAACAGAGATTTCAGCAGCTTCCAGTCACAGCATATTTACTCTGTGTTTCAAAGACTCATGACTCTTTTTTTTTTTTTTTTACTTCCCCTGTTCTTTAAGTCTTTTGAATGCATTTAGGACTTGTTCTGGTTCCTCTCCTACCCCAAGGTCAAGGGAAGCAGAAACCTCAGAACCCAGGAGAGGCCCTGCCTGGCAAACACTACGATTAATGGGAACCCTGCCGTCCATTTTCTATCCAACCCTACAGATTTTCCCACTGAAGTTCAAGGCTACTGAGATGGCGCCGTTTGCCTCCCTCTGTTTGTCTGTGCTTGCTCTCCATGCCCTGCTGGAATGCACAGTCCTCTGTGTGGGCACACAGCTTGCTTTTTGGAGAAAGCAAACTTCCCCCCATATATATGACCTTGGCCATGCACTTTGCACGTTGTCCTCACTACGGCAGGACAAGATCCTCTGTTTCTGGCCAAGGTCTCTGCTTTTAATGGCCGTTACTTGCTCCCAACCAGTCCCGTTTCTGGGATAATATTTGTGGGGATGTGGTCTCGATCATGTTGGTGTTCATGTCGTGAGGTCCTGCTTCATAGTTTAGCTCAAGGCCATCATAACAGTATGGGGTAACAAACAGAATACCATGAAAAATACATTGGGAGGGGTTTGTCTTGGCAGTTATTCTTGACTGTACTGAAAGCAGCATCGTTTCCCGCCCAACGAAAAGAGCAAAGCCGTGGAATGTCTCTCATGGAAGAACTGACTCCACAAGCATTTGCTGAACACTGACTGTGTGCTGGGCTTGATGTCGGGGAAACAGAGATGAACAGGCCCTTCCCAGGTCTTGGTGGGTATCACAATTTTGTAAGAAAATCAGACTGTAAACAAGGAGGTGGAGCCCCACGTCGACCACCCTTGACGGCTGTGCAAACTATTGAAGCGCTCGGAGTTTCAGCTTCCCGGCACGTAAACAGAGACAATAATGTGACCCACTTGATAGAGTTTGAGGCTCCAATGCGATGATGAATCAAAACACTTGGAAGAGCGTCTGGCTGATAGTGAGCACCCAATAAATATCATTCTCATCATTCGCATTATCATCCCAATAAAGTGGTTTCAGCGCTATCGCACCGGTGGAGGACCCAGTACTACAGAAATATGGGCTGGGGGCCTTGGGCTTGTCTGAAGAAGTGTTGGGGGGAACATGCATCCCTGCCCTCTAGCCTCCTTCACGCACAGGTTTCTTCTCTGGAGAAGTGGGTCTACACCCATACTCCACAGTAGAGTCGCCTGGGGCGTCCTACCCGATTAAATCCAAACAAACCCCCTGGAGAAAGGACCCAGGAGCCCATCCATTTTAAAACCTTCACAGGTGATAATATTGTACGTCAGCTATAATTTAATGTACATAATATATAGTCACAGGATGTGGAGGACAGCATAGGGAATAGAGTCAATGGAATTGTAGTAAATATCTACAATGTCAGAGGGGCAATAGATTGGGGAGAGGGGTTATCACTTTGTGAGGGGTGAAATGTGTAACTAGTACATTGTTTTGTACACCTGAAGCTAATGAAATAAATAAATAAGTTAATTAATTTTAAAAAAACAAAACTTCACAGGTGATTATAATGTGCAGCTAAGGGCATGAGCTGCTGTATCACTTGCAGGGTCCAGGACATAATGAAAGCCTTGGACTCTTTGCTTACAATTATTAAGCACATTCGAGACAATGAGACGCAGAGTATTAAACTAAGAGCTGGGTGTCCCTTCCTCTCTGAGAAAGCCGGTGCAGGCTCAGGTTGAGAACCACTGTGTTTGCAGAACATTCCAGACTCTCTCTGCCCATGGCCAGGTGGCTTGTCTGGTTGGTAAATTTGGGGGAAGGAGAAGCCATGTTGGGCCCACCCCTTTCTCTCCTCTGTTATGGGGATGGGCCTGTCTGCTCTGCTCCTCTCCGTCCTAAGTTATACAGAGGCAGCCACTGCCTGGGAGGCCTGAGAGGTCTAGCACTTCCTACCTGGGGGCTATGTCTCATACTGGGATGCAGACTCTGCAAGCCTCCTGGAAAACCTGAGGAATAAAGGAACCAAATATTTTCTTTGAATGCGGCTCCAATCGTGGAGAGCCTGACAGTAGTTTCTGGCTGCGGTTGGAAGGGTTCCACTGACTAGCCTTCACCTCCGTGGACAGGTGGGGGGTGAGGGTGGGGGGACTGACACCAGGAAGCAGTCAGCATGCAAAGACTCAGGGAAGCATTTCCTCATCATGGGAGAAAGCAATGCAAAGGCCCTGAGCTTGCATGGATCTGGACGCGCTACTGATGCTGGGAAAAGCAGGGAGTGAGGGCTGAGCGCTGGCGAAGACAGAAAGGCAGAAGGGATGTGATAGAAGCTGGTGCACACCTGGCAAGGCCTTGTAGGCTCTGAGGCCTTCAAGGGGAGTCCTCTGAGTGTTCTGTGCAGGGGAGCACTTGGAAACGACGTCATCACCCAGCAAGTCCCTGCTTCTGTCTGGGGCACCATCAGAGAGGCCAGGAGTCGAAAGGCAGATGGTGGGAAACCATGGCGTGGGCCCCCCAAGAGTAGCTCCCAGGGCAGCAGTCCTTTCCAGGGCATCCTTGGTGGGGCTGCGTGGTGCTGATGGGTGCCCTGGCTCAGCCGAAACAAGTCCCACAGCCCAGCAAATGCACTCCAGGATTTGGAACCCGAGTGCCACATTGATTACTCATTGCACTTCCCTGATTGCCATTCCGGAGAAACTAACTTGAGAATTAAGAGCAAATATTTGACTTTTCCCCCCTTTTCTCCCTCCCCTCCCTGTCTTTTTACACAGTCCTGTTTAGACTGGATGCTGGTTAATGGGCGACCTTTGCCCTTTGGCTAAAAGCTGTGACCAGGAAATCCCACCTCCCATTAATGAGGGTTTTGTTCAGGATCCAGGGAGCGCCTAGCACACAGCTTCTGCTGGGCAAATGCATTGTCCACACAGCTTAGGAAAAGAAAAACAGAAAAGAAAAACAAACAAAGAGAAAGGAAAAAAAAAGAAAGAAAGAAAGGACTCTTCCACTGTTGAATTAAAACAGCAAACTCCAGGCCCTAAGCAGGTTTCAGTCTCTATTAAGACAACAAAAGGTCCTAAAATACCAGATCCCAGCACAAAGAGTGAGGGGGGAAAGGGAGTGGGGTGGGGGAGAAGGGTTCAAGGAAGAAAGGGAATATTGCAATTAAATTAACTGGGTTAGTTTTTGGATTCTTTTTTTCTTCTTTTTTTTTTTTTTTTGGAGTTATCTCTGTTGAGTCTGCCTCCAGCCCCAGACAAGTTTTGATGCCCCAAAACACTTCTCAGAGGAGACGCCCTGGGAGGACCCACCCTCAGATCCAGTGTCCTGCACACAGACGTGGCATCCCATAGGCGCCTTGACCTTGATGCTTGTTATGCAATGGCTTCTTGCTTCCTGGCTCTAAGTGGATGCCAGGGCCCTCACATCACATGGTCAAGAGTTGCTTGCTTCCTGTTTTCTCTCTCCTCTGTTGATGCTGAGTAGGGCTTTTAAAAGGCTTTATCCTTCTGTTTTACGCTAAACCCTTCTGGCCCACAGCCATCTCTTTTCACCCTAAAAATTCTAAACCCTGAGAACCAGGGTTCTCTGTCCCATTGTCCAGTTGACTTGGATTGTTGAGCTCTTAGGACTTTTGTGCGACCATGAGGACGGCCGAGGGCGGGCAGAGCACACCTGTCATGTTGTCCCTCCCTGCTTCTCTTCCAAGAAATCTAGACTAGTGCTTGACCTAAAAGGCACACTACACGAGTGTTTGGTTGTGGAAGGCTTGAGTAGCAATAAATGCTGGGTATTATTTATATTATATCAGGCATAATGGCTAATGATTGTTCCTGAGCCAGGTAGGTGTATGGACTGAAAATTTTAAAACAGCCAGCATTGATTGACTCTTGACTATTTGCATGTCAGATTATCCTATGATTTCTTCAAGTTCCTAAAAAATGATGCCGGGGGGGGGGAACAATGAAACCCCGATTCCTTTTTTTATTTTTGAAGGGAGAAGACCTGAGTGATGATTTAATAACTTATGTTTGTTTTCCTAAGAGATTATTCAGAAGTCTATTGAATTATACTTCAATAAAAAGCGTGCTTTAAAAAATAAACCAAAGGGTCTCTTGCAAGCTTTGATAAAATAAAAATGTTTGTATTTGGGTTTGTTTTTGACCAACGCATGGAGAGGAGAAAGAAGGAAGTGGTGGAGGTGGAGGGGGAGAGAATAGAGGGAAGGAGAGAAGAGGAGGGGGGGGCCCCCCACAAAGTTGGTCCCATAAAACAAACAAAAGGTTGATGCTTCGCAAAGGGGAGGCCTGCCTCCCCAGACTACAAAAGTGCCTGGGTCCTCGGGAGAACTGGCCCCGTAGGTATCTGATTTGATAGGATCATTTTCACATCGCTGTGGGGGATCCACACTCCTGGGGAGGATGGAAGCGTGGAGGGTGTAAATGCCCACGGGTCCACTGAACAGCCAGACTCAGGGAGCGACCTCTCCCTCCCAGCCTTCATCTCCTCCCCTGTGGAATGGGGACTGCTTCGGGCGGTTTTTGAGGATGACAGGTGACCCTCAATGGCCTGAAATCAGTGCAATTAGTAGCAGTTGCTATTGTTATGAAATGTAAGGAAGTACCTTTTTTTCCCCATTTGAGGAAAAGAACCTTTTTATGAGAAAGCTGGAGGATGACAAGAGGGGCTTGTGCTATTCCTGCCTCACGGGTTGGGCCACAGGAATGAGGCCACATCGCAGTAATTTATATCTGTTTACATAGTTGTTATGCATATATTCCAACTTTATACATTTATATATGTCTATGTATACATTTAATGTATTCACATTTTATCATGTATTATATGTGTGTGTATACACACATATGTAGACACGTATAACACATTTTATTACATAGGTTATATGTATGTATATGCACACATGTATAACATGCAATAAGGTGCATATACATTTTATGCATATATATATATACTCACATATTAGCCATTAAGGAGCCCTTACTGTGTTCCAGGTACACTGCTTTGGGCTTTCCACACTTGATCTTCTTTAAGCCCCATGATAATCCTTTGAAGAGTAAACAGCACTATTGCCCTTATTTTGTCGGCAAGGAAACTGGCTCAGAGAAGTTAGGTTACCTCTGCAACATCTCGCAGCCTTTTAGGGGCAAAGTTGAGAACTAACTGAGCCATGGTCTGCCCTGTGCCAAAGCGCAGCACTTCGAACCGTTAAGCTTTCCTGCCCGTCGCAGAATGACGTGGCCTCAGAGGAGACAAAAAATGGCCTCTCTCACCTGCATCCCTCTCCGGCCAGCTGAGCATGCATGCCTTCCCGTCCCTGAGAGCCACAGTGATGATGCCAAGTGAGGGCTGTGTTCCAGCCTCTGAGACCAGCAAGAAATGGTGGGGGGACCCCCACTTTGAATGACTCAGAACTCCATTCTGGAGGGTCCGTGGCAGCTGGGGCAATGAGTTAGAGACCCAAAGATACTGGATCGCGTTCAGGCTGTTAGCGTTCTAATTTCTGATGAGAAATGGTCCCTCGGACTGTCTCCGTCTTGGAGAAAGCTTTTAATTAACCCACCAACCACAGGCTACTGAGAAAAGTGGCCGGTGTGAGGATGACTCTCTCTTCTGCCTCTGCATATTAAGACCTTGAGCCAGAATCAGACCAATTGATATGGTCATCGCCTTCATCAAACTGAGTGTCCTAATATCAAGCTGCCTGGTTCCAGGCAACGCTCCGGACCTGCCTTCAATGAGAACGCTTCTTCCAAACACCTCCCTCTGTAAAATTACCCACATTTGTTATTTCTTGCAGAAAGTTTGGTAATGAATGTGGCTTCTATGTTTTCAGCTGTAAACAGCAGAAACCCCCCTTCAGGCACTCGACTAGACCTTTTATCCGTACTCAGGAAAAAGAATTGATTGATTTTGAAGTTAAATGTTGGCATCTGCTGTTACTCAAAACCAGGACCCTGGCTCCAGCAATACACCATGCTTTCAGCGCTGCCACCAGTGTGCGGCAAATGAAGACAAGCTGTTGTCAAATGAGAAATGCAAAATAGTCAATCTGTTTGTCTGTTTAATGTAACTGGGAACATAAGCTGCTAAAAGTGGTACCATTCGGCACTGTCAGATGGGAGACACTCTCCAACAAACAAAAGCCTAATGACCCATTTTACTCGGCACGCCGGAGTTGCTCCTAATGGTACTTTCCATATGCACTCGAACATGCTTTTATCTGAAACTGCAAATGGTACGATTTTCCATCCAACACAAGCGTGTAATCTGTGTGTGTGTGTGTGTGTGTGTGTGTGTGTGTGTGTGTGTGGTGTGTGTGTGTGTGTGTGTGGAGGGAGAGGGAGGGGGTGGGAGGTATCCCTCCTCCCGGCACCATGGAGGAGGGCTGATGTTCGAGACATCTTAAAACAGGAAGCATATTGCAGGAACATCTGACTCCCATCTTCCCTTTACACCTGTCATTGTACTGTATTAAAGGGAAAAAATCAAGTCATTAACCATGATAGATATGTTTTTAATAAGTAAGTGTTGTGCCTCGCCAGGCGGATAAATAGTGGGGCTTAAGATAGCTTCAGAGCCTGGCGTGGGATTACAGCGGGAAGTTAAAGCCACTGCCTACATCTTCAAAGAGTGTGCAATTTGGGAAGCACGGGGCTCTCAATATTACCTGGGCAGAAATCTTCAAGGAGGCTCCCCACTTGGCTGGACTTGAACTTGCCTTTTACTTTGGGAGCTGTCTCAACTTTGTTTCTCAGGACTTCTTGTGCCTGGAGAAATGTTCTCTCCCTGAAGGATATTGGCCCAACCCAAAGCCGACGAATGCCTTTAAAAATATATCTCTCGTTAGCATGGCAAATAATGATGCCTATTGATTCACAGGGCCTGCCAGGGACCCTGTGTTGAGAAGGATTCTGAGGCACACCCGTAGAAAAAAGTACTGTAATTGGTTATTAGACCCTCATGGTGTTTGTCTACTGCCACAAGCCAGTGTTTTATTTAAAAGCAAAACCAAAAGAGAAAAAGAAAAAAATTTAAAAAACAAGCTAGGGCAATTAGAACCCAATTCTTCATGTTCAGGATCCAACAAAGACTCCTGTATTTACACCAGAAAGTCAAATCTACTTGAGTCATGACAAAATGTGGAAAACAAGAGAGGTGAAGGGAGCTAGCTGATGCACTGTGCTCAAAAGACTCACTGCAAAAGAATATGTCTGGCCTCAAACAGCATTTGGATACATTCGGTGGAAATAAGGCGAAAGCATATGGTTTACATTTCCTCTATAAAGAAATATGGGTGGGAACCTTGTGGGACCCAAGATGCAATAACAAATACAGATACTTGACAAGGCTTGGCAGGCGAAGACAGAATATTTCTGTGTTTACCTGACAATGTGACTGGAGTCCAGCCCACTGGGGAGCAATCCATTTGGTTGTGACCTGTCGCACCCTGGCAGAACGTCCTTGCAGAGACGTTAATGTCAGCCTGGGAAGCGTGGTTCCCTCCCCCTTCCAGGCGAGCACTCCCTCCAATGAGAAATGCTGATACTCTCACACTGGCTAATGAGGCACACAGTTATACGGTTTGGACACTGGGCGATACTGTATCGTATTACTGTGCAATATGACTATGTAATAACATGCAGTAAGGAAGTGTTGACTTTTTTGTTTTGAATCTTCCCATTCCAAAGTCCTTTTTTTAAAAAAAAAAAATCTAACTCTGGTTTCTCATTTGGTGTGTGACCATTTAAACGGCTTCTTTCATTAATTTTTGTTTCGCTTATTTTTTAAATTTTTTTTTTGTCTTCTTACTCTCAGGACTAGCCTTTTTGATTCTGTAAGTTGGGGACAAAGGGAACAAAAGAGAGAACTCAGTGAGAGCAAGGAACAAGGAAAAGAAAGGTGTTTTCCGCATTAGGATTATGAGAAACAGTAACAGGGTGTTTGAAACATCAAGCTCACTGACAAAATGGGGGAGACACCTCCCTCTCAATCATATATATTTTGTTACAGAACAAAAGTATCATTTATGAACTAGGGACTAAATGCTTATGTTTGTGTCCATCACACTTTTGGTCAGGAAAAAAAAAGTTAATAAATGTGGGGCTTTTTTTTCCCCCCATTTCTTTCCATGACAGATCAAAAGTCACATGAGTGGTGTTGCAATGCAGCTGCCTGGATTATCCTTGGCCTCTGAATAATAAATAGGGAGTTTCTAGAACTACCAGCTCATTAATGAGCCCTAATTCAGAATGGATGGCACAGTGTTCAGTAATTTAAGCAACGTGGACAATGAAGGTTCTCAACTCTGGTACAAAGAGCAGCCTACAGAATCATGTGGAATGAGTAATTACAGCTAATATCCATTTCAGCTTGTATTAGAACATCCAAAGAAAAGAGGTCGCAGCAGCCGGCTGGGAGCTGATCCCGGGAGCATCATGGGGGGACAGGGAGTCAGCAGGGCAGGTGAACTGTTTCCATTACTTGGGCTCGCCCATGAATAAGCCCCTGACAGCTCCCATCAGCACCCGGTGGCAGAGCTGCAATGGCTCAGGCGCTGAGAGTGTCCACTACCGGTTTGAGCTTTGAGGGAAGGATGCCCAAGAATGCAGGGGTGGCCCCAGCCCCGACTAACGTGCAGTCTCAATCTGCTTTAGGAACAGATGGGGAGCAAAATTCTGGATGCTTTGCCTCCCTGGGGCCCATTGGAAAGCGTTTGTGTGACCAGGAGGTGCCCCTGGTGCTCTCTGGGGTGGACAGCTGAGGGTCTGCAAGGCTAAAGGAAAGGAGGTTCTGAAGGCTGCAAAGTCACCGGGAGGGGCTTCATTGCAACTGGGGAGCTTAGACCCTCCTGGCACACTGGAGAGATAATAGAGAAATTGGGTACAATTTGGGGCACACTTTTAATCTGAACTGTAACAGGCAAGGTTCTCGATTGCAAGCAATAGGAATCGGCTCTGGAAGATTTAAGTGGGGAGAGGAATTTACTGAAAGGGTCTTCAGGAAAGCTGCAGAATGAGGCTCAGGAAACAGGGATGCAAGGTGGAAGGTAGCACCATGTTACCAGACCAGTTCTGCAGCTGCAGCCTTCGTAGCCTCTGGCATTGCACTGCCATGGGACCCAGATCCTGGGTACCAGCACCGACACCTGGGTGTAACTCTTGTCACTTCCTGGCTTTCCTGACAACTGATTTCAAGTCTAGGGCTATTGTATCTGATTGGTTAATTGCCTGCTGGCTTCCAAGGCAGGCTGGGAAATGCCTCATTGCCGTTTCTGGCTTCCACATTGGGGTGGCGGTCTCTGCTTCCCGAGGATTCATAAGGTGGTAAATTCCCCTTAAATAAGACTGGCTATTGGATGCAGGCCCGTGCCAATGTGTCAAATGTCGGCTCTACTTGCTTTGTCTTGTCACCTCTGTGTGACCTACGCAAGCCACTTTCCCATTCTTAACCTTCACTCCTTGGGCACAATGGAGACAAGAATGGTGCCACCTTCACAGGCCGACATGATGATGACACCAGGCACTTATGAATTTATTCCACACACATTTATTGAGTGCCTTCAATGTGCAAGGTTTATTATAGCTTCATAATGACGCATACAGCGAGGGCAAGTCTCTCACCTGTTCTACTGCCATTGGCCGCCTGGTAGAGATGGAGAGAGGGAGGTGGTTTGTGAGGAATTTGTAGGTAGATTTAATAAGACGTGTCGTTGAACACTCAACAAGTGTTCACTGCAAACATGACTGCTGTGGTTATTGTCATCATCATTATTGTATTTTATCACCAGCTGGCCAGTCCTCACGGATAACTGATATTCATTATAAGATAGGGATTCAAGTCTAGACTCGGCCTATGTGAGTCCAAACCTTGACGCTGCCGTTTGCTAGCTGTGTGACCGCGAGCAAACCACTTAACCTTTCTGTGCCTCAGCTTCCTCCTCTGCAAAACGGAGATGATAAAAGTAGCTATATTATAGGGACTTGTTATGAGGATTAAATGCGCTGTTCTACGGAAAAGCCCTTAGGACCATGCCTGGAACGTAAAGCGTCATATGTACAACCTCCTCTCCTTGTTGTTATTATTATTATTATCATTTCCTGTTTATTCATGGCTCGCATCACACTCCGTTCCCACCATCCAAATTGCCTATCTGCAACATGGAGCCTAAAAAATCTGACCCTCCTTTTTTACTTGAGAATCAAGGAAAGAAAGTAGGTCTCCCCTGCCCACGAGGAGATGAAAATCTCCCATAAACCATAATCGGGAAGTCCGGAGTGAATGAACCTGGTGATTGTGGGTTATTCTGTAGTTCAGGCTTGGATCACTCCGCCCCCAGGCTAGCTGACCACGAGGCCTGCCCATCGCCGCCAGCTCCTTCCGCAAACTCACCGCCCCAAAGCTGGGCAGGGCACGTTCTTCCTAACTGCCTCAGTTTGGAGTAAGTGCTGCGGATGTTCAGCAATGAGGGCGGCTATCCTGAAGTTAAACAGGAGACACAGCCCAGGTCCCCACGTGTGAAGACACAGGCTGGACTTCCGCTTTCGAGCCTGGATGGAAATAACACATCAGCACCTTTCTGCGTGATCACAGGACGCCCGCAGTTTCTGTGCCTGCTGGAAACCGGAAGTGAAGACACACACCCACCCTCGCTTGATCACATCCCCCCAGAACGATGAGCAATGGCATTAAATAGTGGTCGTGTCCCCTGCTACCCTTTGCTTAAGGAAACAGTAAAATAACAATACTGTCCAGCAACGGTTTAAACAAAAAACAAATGAACTATAACCACAAAAGGGTTATATAAAAGGGTTGGACTAAATGAGGCTTTTCTCCCCCTTCCTCCTCCGTACCTATTTTTCTGAATAAAGTCTTCACGCAGACCTCAAACATAAAGTATGAAATACTTCGCCCCTGGGTTGGGCTAGAATGACTGTCACCGGGGCCTGACCTTCATGAAGCTGAAGGGCCACATCTCATCTTTGTATCTCTGGTGTTTGCAGGAGACGTGGCATCGGATGGGATGATGCACGTTAAATAAAAGCGAACGCGCATGTGAACATGTGACTCAGCACCATGGCCGACAGATCACTATTATTTTGGTGCATTGTCTCATTCACATGTACGAAAATATAATATGAAGGCATATATCTACTCAGCTGCCTTAGTTTCCCCATGTAATAGAACAGGGTGACGTGAGCTTAGCCAGGCTTATGCTAGCACAGATTACTTGGTCCCCTTCTGAGAATATGTGTGACCTTCACAGCACGGATCCTGCTCACATCACACGTCCACAGATAGGCCGCCATTGCTCACGGAAGCTGAGGGCTGTGACCTAACAAATGAAGCCCCCAGAAACCACAAAACAATAAAATCTGCTTCCTACAGGTCCCTGAATTGGTCGTAAGGACAACACTCCTTGCTTTTATCTATCTACTTTGATGGGTGGAAAAATGCATTAACACACAAGGGCACCAGCAACATGTCCATAGCTTCCTGGGAAATGGCTATAAAGTCAGGAATAGTAATAATAACTGTTAGCATTTACTGAGCGCTTCTGATGTGTCCAGGGCTGGATTGCATGTAGGGAGACCAACCTTCCCAGCTTTAGCCCTGCAAGTTTTGCGTCCCAGGAAACCCCTCAGGGTGGGCAAACTTTAGGAAGTTGGTTTTATTGTTTTTACCCATTATTTTCACATGAGGAAAACAGCCTCAGCAAGTTACAATCTTGTCCCAAGGTCACACAGCTAGGGAAGGATAGAGCCGAGGTTCAAATCCAGACTATTACAGTCCAGGGCTTCTTTCGAAACCACCACTCTACATTGTCTCACCAGATCATAAGCTAACAAAGCCGCCGAACTTGATAGAGAGAACCCTTCCTAGAACCCCGGCAAGCCCCACACGAGCAGCAAGTCCACGCTCTACCTTTTGCCTCACTAATTCTTTACTACAGTAAATATGGGATTGGAATTTGCAAAAGCAGAACTACCTCCCTGCCTTCTAAATCCATCTGCTATGAGACCGCCTGCCGGGTGCCTCAGTTTCCCTTGTTTTAACGACAGTGGTGATAATATCTGACAGAGCACTGGGAAGGGTTGGACCGTGTCACGTCTGTGGCGTCCCTGAAGACCCGCGGCCCTCCTGACCCAATCAATGGGGCTGTCTAGACGATCAATACTGATCACTGAAGTGGAATTGACCTGACACAGGTCCACATTGATCATTTAAGACACGTGCAATGGTTGGATCAGCTGCGCCGTGGCTCAGGAATTTTGGTCACTAAAGCCCTCGTTAAATGAGGACCTCACAGCTTAAAAATATAAGGTGTGACTTGAAAAAATCCCTTGGCACTCAGAAGCCCTTGGATGGCGGGAGTTGGGTCTCGGGGGGAGGGTAAAAATCAGGTCCCACCTCTATCACTCAAGGGCCTGTGGCTTCAGGCAGCTAAATAAGCTCTCTGAGCCTCAGTTTACTTTTCAAGAAAATGGGGGTGAACAGATATGTGCCTCATGGAGTCACAGGGACCAGACAATGAGATGAGGTGGTAAAAGGCTTAGCGTGGAGCCTGGACATTTTAAAGTGTTCAATAAAATTTGACTGTTATGGGTATGGCTTATGCTGAATAGGAACGCTCTCCCGTGTAAAAGCGCCCTTTATGTTGGCATCTCGCAAGACTGAAGGCCTGTTAAAAATCGCCTGGGCCTGTATGATAGATGTCTGTCTTAATCCTAGAAATAACGCTATGAGTTTTAAAAGAGACGCTGTCATCAACTCGCAGACGGTTGTGGAGCTAGGAAGCGGCAGATGTATAAAATATGAAGCCAAATTCTCCTGGACTCTAAAACCTGTGTTCGTTCCTTCCACAGTCTGCACTACTTTCTTAAAGGCCAGCAGTGGGCATGTGGGAGATGAGAGAATAGAGGAGTCCCACCTTCTGGGGGCTTGGGGACTACCGGGGTGATGAGCCATGAATGCAAATAACAGAAAATGAACAATACCACGAAATAAGTGTCAGCTGGGTGATATAAAGGAGGTGGGGCTGTAATCTGGCCCTGGGTGCAGAGAGATGTGGGCGACGGGTGGGCAGAAAAAGCTTTGGCACCAAGTTGGGGTTTGATCTGAGCTCTGGAGGCAAGGTGGATTTCAAGACACCATGATAAGTGGGGAAACTGAGGCCAAATGAACAGCATGAACCAGGACCGATGTGGAGGTAGGAAAATCCCCGGGCTAATCCAGTGAACGGCCTCAAATGGCTGGAGTTGAGTCATGGCCAGCTGCTCACAAGTGCCTTGTTATATAATCGCCTTTATTGGCTATTTGTAGAAGATTCACATAAGGTTATCATTTTGTCGGCTTTGCATTTCTCCCTCCCTCCCTCTTTTCTCTCTCTCTATTTCTATATCTATCTCTAGCTCCCCAGAAGTTCAGCTTTCCTCATCCCCCATTTCTTTTCTGCTTCACAGTGAACAACCTTAGTGAGGACTTATGTTTTCATATTCCGGTTGGTTTTTATATGTAAACTGTTTTGCCCTAGATTTTGGTGCATTGCCTCGCATTAGAGAGCGTGAATATTTTATCTGGACATATATTTCATTTTTAAAGGAGGCTCCTAATGCTTGTCCAAAGCTAAAATGCTTCCACTTGAATACACTCTACAGCAGTGAAACAATATCCCACCAGTCCCCGTCCGCAGAGGGAATGGATGTCGAATTGGTTAGAAATGTGCTCCGTATACTAAAGTTCCACCATAAATTAGGAGGCAGTGGTTAGCATATCTCCCTCCCAGCCAGGCAGGGGATGAAAGTGACTCCCCCTTTCAAACAAAACCGGAACAGCAATCCCTCTATGTTGTGGGAAATTCACACACAACTCAATTCCCGGCTCCTGCAAAATGAAAATGAAAAAAAAAAATCTCGGTGGCTGCTTTAACTCCAAGGACTTAGGAAATTGACTAATAATGCAAATACCCAGAGGTTAATAGCCTGGTGACATTACTGTAACTTACACAGTGGCTTAAAGGGCATTCTCCATCAAACGGGCAGCAGTGATCGGCTAGCAGGATGTATGGATAAATATCAAAAGAGGAGTGAGCTACCAGAATTGGGAATTAATGAAACCTGCGAATTTTTCCCCCCATTTTTTCTTTTTTTAATGGAACCCGGCATCATGCAACCTTAGTTTCATCTGCACAAGTTTCAGCCACCTTTTTTTTTTTTTTTTGCATGCGAGGCCAATCCCTGACAGAGTCCATGAATGGAAGCGCAAAAAGCCCCCATGTCCTCATTTTATGTGTGTGGGAAGGGGAGAAGTCGGTGAGATCCAACCAAGGGAGAAGTCATAAATAAACAAACAAACAAAAAGGAGTTGATGTGATGCCTTTGGCTGTGGTTGTTTTGGACAAAAGGAAGCCAGCTAGAAACGGGCTGGAAACGGCTCCTAATAAATTTGGTCCAGAACCAGGCCAGCTGGAAACGCCAGCTCTGCAGACCCAGGTTGAGGGCTCTTACTAATTTATCACCCTCACATTTGGAGTTTGGATGGCGCAAGTGCGCTGCTCCAAAGAGGTGGTTAATCTCAACGCTGAGCGGATTGACACAAAGGCACTTCACTGTCCCCAGTCAGGAGCTGAGATCTTTCCAGGGTCATTGGCATCCCTGGGTTAATTTCTCTTCCCTGCTGCCTTGCTTTACTAGAGAAGGGTGGAGCCGTGTTATCTTTGGGAAACTGTAGAATCTCAGCTCCTGCTGCTAAAAGGAAAATTACTGCCCGGAGCAGTCCCTGGTCGGGTTCCAAAGGAGTCTTGTCGCATTATTTAAATTCTGAATTGCGATATGATTGAAGTTGGTACCAAGTTGGTCTTGGCAGCCTGGTGGCTGGCAGGTGCTGAGTGTAAGGGCTGTGCTGCTTCAGTTAACTGCTTTGGCGGGGCTTCTCCCAGGACTGCCAGCCACGACTCAGGCTGCTGCTGCTACTGCCGGCCGCCGCTGTTTTTCTTTTCTTTTTTTCCCCCTGAAAAATGCAGAATCCAAACACCCACCCCCTCGGCACGGGCCACTCCCCAAGTGGTATTTTGCGGGCTCCTTAACCAGGTTTCTCCCTACTTCCTTCACCTTGCCAGGCTGTCTCTCCCAGGCAGCCCACTGTCTCTGGGCTCTAAGCTGCCCTGAGCACAAGAGGAAGGGGAAATGCCCCATCCAGCGAGTATCCTGCTCTTACTCCATTTTTTCTGGCCTATTTTCTTTTTCTTTCTTTCCTTTTTTTTTTTTTTGCCTCCAAACTAGATTAACTTTGCACCTTTGGTCCCAAGAATGACACGCAGGCATTGGCCTCTTCCTGTGTGTTTTTGGAAATGCAAAGCCTGCATCAAGCAGCCTCTTCTGTGATCCTTTGGGGGTAACGTGAGTTTCCCAGAACTGTTTGCAATGTCCAGGGTTCAGTGTACATATGGGGGCCACCTGCTTAGGGCGTTGCATGCGTGCATGCATGTGTGTGTGTGTGCGTGTGTGTGTGTGCACGCGCGCGTGCGTGTGTGTATGTCTTTTTAGTTTATTTTATTTTTCAAATTTTAGGAAGCAGTTTTGCATCTGCCCTCAGTTGCTTTCCACCAGCCTCCTGGGAAGGGCAGGGGGCTGTGAGTGAGAGAAGGGGAGAGGGGCTGCCAGGCCCAGGTTGGGCAAGGAGACCCGCCTTCTGCAGTTGGTTCTCAGTCCAGAAACTTCTGCCGTTTCACTCCAGGGACTCAATTTCACAGCTTAGAGGGTTTTTTCCAAAGTCTTTCAGTCCACTCTTGTGTCGACTCGATGCCACTCCAGCACCTCTGGGGTCACTGAACTGTGACATCCTGAAAGTGGTCCGAGGCTCTGTGGGCATGAAGGAGAGCGAAAACACATCCCTGCCATCTCAACAGGCCCCGGGCCCTCTGCAGGGTCCTGAGTCATCTCCTAGGACAGGCAGGATGGCTGGGACGGGATAGGAGGGCTCAGGCGTGAGAGCTGCTGATTAAAACCCAACTTCCCCGCTGGGCTGGTGACTTTGAGGAGCTTAGAAAACGCATCTGAATTTCAGGGTTTCGCCTCCATTTCTTTTCACTTCCTCACTTCCTTCTCTCCTTCCCTCTCTCTGTCTCATCTTCCTTCTCCTCCCCTTCCGCTTCTTTATTATTATGATTATTACAAAAGTAATACTTGTTTCTTGTAAAAGGAAAATAAATATGTAAAGTAAAACGACATTCTGCCCTTGCCCATCAAACAGCCCCCCATGCAAACCCATTATTGAAGCTTTTGCACCCACTCTTCTAGACTTTTTGCATTTGCAACCACAAAGCCACACATTTGTAAGACAAAGCTAATCAAACCCACATTGACTGTGTCCTAGTTGGCATTAAATAAGAAAATGGGTGAGAAATAATAATATTAATAACTATCTTTTCTGGTGTCTGATTTGATATTATTTTTGCTAACCTCTGTATATGGCTAACCTTTTTTTTTTTCTCCCCCCTACATTTGGCTAACCTTTCACATGGGCTGGCTGAATGTGGACATTCAAACACGTATACTTCGCTCCTTATTTGGCTTTTCTGCCGTCGCCCACCCCAATTCCAAAACGATAGCTTGTTGTTTTGTTCGAATTTCCACAAGCGATTGTCGAGAGGCAGAAATCCCTTCCTTCTAGATCTTACAGTCTCAGGCCTGTTAGGGATACAGAGGACGGTCTCCAAAGGAAACAGCTCAGTTATCAAGGTCAGGAGAACACGGCAATTATTCTGTGACCCAATGAGCCGCCACCTTCGTATCTAATCGCAGGGCCTGTCTTCGTGCCTGTCTCCCTGGGAAGAAAACATACCTTCCCTTTTCTCCACAGCATCTGTGATAAGGGTATTTGATGAGTCAGATTGTCTGGGCTGCATACAAGATGAGCACCTCTGCAAGTTTACTTATTCTGCAACTGGGCAAGAGTCTGTTTGATGTTTGTCTGTTTGGGACCCCAAAGAGGCCTGAGACTATCTGCCTATGGCATCATCTGGGCAGTGTAGCATGAGCTAGGGTGGAGAAGTTGGGGAGAAAAGTAGTTGCATGCAATTAAAAACACAACGTTGAAGTCCAAGGGAGTAAGACTGGTTAAAGAGAGCTAAGGGACTCTGGGCAGAGACAGAACGTCTGAGCCTCAGTTTCTTCATCTGTAAGGGGAATGATAATACCCATTACAGAGGTTTGTTATGAAGACTGACTACAGTAATCCGTGGGCAGTAGTTAGCCTAGTGCCTGGTACACGGGCACAGAGTCATATCTCAATAAATGAATGCTTAAAAAAAAAAAAAGAGGGGTGGCAACATTTTTATTCCACTACAATGATTAATTAATTCCCTGAATGTCAGGATGGGAAAGAAAAGAATCTTGTAGAATGGAAAGCAGAACGAGTTGTATTTTGCTGAGGCTTTCTGGTGAGAAAGGCAGAGTAGCAAGGAAGGTAGGTTTCAATCTGCCCCATCATTACCCGTTTCTCTGATGCTGAGATCTCCAGGCATCACCTCCCACTGTAACCACTGTTAAATGGACCTGTAAACATTGACTCCAAATTTCAATGGCTGTTCAGGGTCTTGGGTAAGAAGGTTGCCCTTCCCTCAATACCCTCTGTTATTTTTATCTTGTTCTCATTTACTCTGAGCCCCAGGAACCAGACCCCTGTCTCTGCTGTCCTTGGCTGGGGCCACATTTCGGGCCCTCTTGATTTTCTGTTTTTCTTGTTCCTTTGCTGTGAGCATCTCCTAATGCTTTGGGTGAGGGCGCCCAGTTTTAGTTCTGCGTCTGCAGAACCCTAAGCCCCATTCTTGAGAGTCTTTCCCTATCTCATGTGAACCCCAAATGGGGAAGACCAGACCCCAAGATGTCAGTCCAAGTTTCCAGCCAATGGATGCCTTTAAAGGCCCAGGATTGGAGTCAGGCAGACATGGGTGCAAGCCTCAGCACTCCATCGTCTAGTAGGGGAGAGTCACAGAGACTCTCTGAGCTTGCTTGTTCTTAGGGACACTTAGTATAAAAGCACCTATGTTCTCAGGGCTGCTGTGACAATTCAACAGTGTGATACTAAATGGCCGGGGACAACTCTGTAATTGGAATATAGCATCTTCTGTACACGGTGGCTATTGTTCCCAGCCTTTTTTGATTCTGGCTGCACATTTTAACATTTCTAAAACTGTGGTACATGTGACAGTTGACGCGATCATGTCACGTAATGGGTCCCCTTCTTCCTGTTAACCCCTTTTATTAAATTCATGGCATGTCTTATGGTCAACAGTATCTTCAGGTTGGGAAGTATGGAATGTTATGGCCAAATACTTGCAAGGTGTTCAGCCTTCCCAGAGGAACAGCACACTTTGGGGAATTTCCTTAGGGCGACCTCTGCTCCTTTGTGTGGGCACCCAGAGGTCTTTTGAAGGCTGGGTGAATTGGCTAAAAGACCCATGCTGTGAAATTGAGTGGGAACACTGGGCCTGAGATAAGCCACACCTGGCCCGGCCTTCCATCTCACACCGGGCTCCACTGTCCTCTAAGGAGATAGTGACTGCAGCAGGAGTGTAGGGGAGACAGGACGATGGACTTCCAAAGGTGGTGGATGGCAAGCCCCTAACATTTGGCTACCAAGGGGGCTCCTGTTTGGCAAATTAAGCAGGAGCCTATTCCATGGCTTCTCACTACAAGTTCTGGTGGGAAATGTGAGTTTCCTATTATTCCCTCATTGCAGGAACTGACTTTTGGAATGGCGAGGAAGAGGTGGAAGCACTGCTCCTTCACTGAGTCCTCTCTCTATGGGACTGAGACTCAGCTAGGAGAAGTTGCTATGTGCTATGTGCTGTGCTAGACCCTCCCGGTCCATTAGATTAGTAATTTCATTTATTCATTCATTCAATATGTATTTATTGAGCAACTACTATGTGCTGGTCACTGTTGTAGGACCTGGGGCTATAGGAATGAATGAAATGAAGTCCCCGCCCTCTTGGAGTCTGCCTTCTGGTGGGAGGAACCAGGCAACAAAACGTAAACAACCATGTAACAGGCCAGAGGTGATACATGTATAAAGAAAAATAAAGCCAATCAAGGGGACTATGAAATTGGGTAGGTGGGCAGGGGGCGTTGAAACTACTACTAATTATAAAAATACCTATACTCTACTCCTAATAATAGAAGCTACCATCTATTGATTATAAGCATTTTAATCATAAAAATCAATTGAAAAGATTTATATTCTTACAATGGAAGCACTACTGAGCCATCAGTAGGTGCCACACATTACTAAACACTTAAATGCATGCTAACATTGAACCCACCCATTTGAAAAGTGGGAAAACTGAGGCTGGGCTTGGTTAAGTAGCTTTCCCCAATTCATAATACTGGGTGGTGAATCTGAGTTTCACAACTGGTTCTGTCTGACTCTAGAAATTATATTTCAGTCTAATGAAACGGCTTCTGTAACAACCCTAAGCGGGTCGTTTTTTATTCATGTAGATGAAGAAACCGAGGGTCAGAGAGTTTATAAACTAGCAAGGGCGGAATTAAAATCCAGAGCAACTGTACTCAAATGCCCAAGTTATTTCCTTTCTGCCACATCCCTTCTCATTAATTAGGGGAACCTTAAATGACCAAGTTAGGGGCTGTCAGTGAAACTTTCCAATAGGACCTAGAAATGCATGCCCAGTGCTCCCCATTGGTCTGTGCCTGGGAGGGTCCCTGTTGATTGGCAGGGCCTATGGTGGCCCTAGGAACAGCTCTTGCTGTTCTGAAAATCTTTGAGTTGGTCCTTGCTAGGTGGACTGGCTCATCATGCTCATGACTGAGCATCAGTTGTCAATTTCACCAACATGCATAACCTTAATATGCAAAACATGGGCTTTATTTTGGAGAAAACAGAGTCCGACTCAACCTCAGAGCGTGGGTGCATGTCAGAACGTGACTCACCCCATCTCAAGCTTTTTCCACTCCTGATTTGATGATGGAGGCGGCTTTGAAGTTGCTGGCGAACTTACTTAGCAAATGACCGAAACAGTGAAGATTGTACTGGAAACCACACTTGGTTTCCAGAGAACTTTGAGCCTGTGCAATGCTCTAGATGCATCTCTCTACAGAGCCATGTTTACCCATACATGGAGGAGGCAGCTGCCCACATAGCCTGGTCTTCAGGACGCTGGTAATGCCTTCCTGCCGACCCAGGCTGCCTCCTCCCTGACACACACACACACCTGCTCCAGTGCTGACACCTGCGCCATTCATGATACAATTTTCGTTTCTCCAAGCCTCAGTTTTCTCTTCTGCTAAATGGGGTAAATGATACTTTCCATGAGTTGCTAAAGCGTCTTCTTTCAGAATGCCATTGTCCCAAGGACCAGCAGAAGCTGCCATCAGCCACTCCTACCTGTGTCAGGCCATTTTCCATCTTAACAGCTGACCAAGAATTGTAATTCAAGGAAATAGAAACGCTGTAAGAGGATCAGTGGAAAGTGAGGGGTTAGGGGGTCCTGGAGACTATTCAGTGGGCATTACAGAGGACCCTGCAGATGGTGACAGAGGAGAAAGCACCCATAGGAAGACCCAAAACAAACAGCTGCCATTGACTTTATCCCCTCTCTCTAGGCTGGTCGGCAATACCAAGACGTTAGATGAAAGGAAGGGGTGAGGTTGGAGAGGCCATTTGTTGGAATACCAACAACTTGAAATAAGCCGCTTCATGGATTCTCATACTCACCCTTTGGGAAGGTTTTCCCTTATTTAGCAAAAGGGGAAACTAGGGCTCTGAGAAGTGAAAATGCATTATGTCACAGCAAGAAAGGGATGGAGTCAGCAGTTACCTGGCCCTTTACTGAGGTCCTGGGGTCCTGGATTGTTTCTTTCCTCCCTCATTCCCTTCCTCTCCTCCTTTCTTTCTTCTCTTTTTTTCTTCCTACCATTTTTACTTTCTCCCGTCCTTCCATAAATTCTTATTCATTCCTGGCACAAGAGCTACAACCGTGAGCAAACCCAACACTATTCCTGACCTCCCAGAGGTAATGGCCCAGGGCTGGAGGCAGACACTTGTTTTTCACCTTTCTTATCCATCAACGGCCCACATTCCTCATACCTGAGTTGCTGACATAGCTCTGGGCTCCAACTGACTCGCTTCTTATCGGACACATGACATTGTGTGCACTTCTCTTCACATGACAGTTCCAAGCAGACTGCAGTTTCTACTCACCTGCTCCATTTAGAGAGAACTTATAATCTGTGGAGTAGCAGTCATTCACCCACTATTATCTTCCTGTAACATGGGCACAGCCTGTAACATGATAGTGTCACGTAGCTCTCTCTCCAGGGCCTGTAACATGATAGTGTCACGTAGCTCTCTCTCCAGGGCCTGATGCCCTATAATTCATTCATTCATTCATTCACTTATTCACTCATTCATTCACTTACTCATTCACTCATTCATTCATTCACTCTCCAATTACGTTTTGAGCACTTATAGTGTGCCAGAAATTACATTGTTGGAGGCACTAGGGCTACAGAAGTAGGCAGGACAGGTGTCTCTGTCTTTTTGGGACCTCAGGCCAGCAAGAAAGATGATGTTAACCAAATGGTGGCTCACCTGAGTACACCTATTCTGAGGTTGCACCTAAGGCAGAGCACAGCTGTGCTTGAGAGCACCATCGTGTCGTATGGGAAACAGTGAAAAGCAAATTGGGTATGGGGCATAATCATGCTGATCAGGAAGGACATCCTGGAGGAGAGGAATGCGATCCCTCTTAACCTAGTACAAGAGCAACTTCTGGAGTGTCCACCGCCCCTAATCCTTTTAACTCCCCAAGGATGCAACTATGCAGACAGGTAGGAGCCCCAAGCCTGCCCTACAAATAGGATGATTCATCAGCTCAGATCTGCACCCCCAGAAAGGAGACACCAAAACTCCATCACAAGGATGCCATCTACATTAGGGGATCACCTAATGGTGTGCCGACAGCCCCTGGCACACCACCGCTTTTTCTCATAAGGAATAAATGAAACATTATATTTTTGTTGGGATACATCTATTCCATGACTCCTTTTAAAATTATCTGTGTGACACTTACATCACTTAACAGTGTTTGCACCTTTTCCCTGAGTATCAAAGGTTGTACATAAAATACTCTTAAGACTAGATAAGACACGGGGAAAAGGGCATTTTAGGGCATCAGAACACCTGGTCTCTGGGGGAGGACTCCCCTGTTTTACTGAGGCCAAAGCTATGATGTAGAAGAGAAAAAATATAGCTGCATCCCCACAGCAAACCTGCTTGTCCAAGTCCCCATAACCAGACTAGAAATTAACACGCATCCTCAAATTAGAACCATCAAATGTCAACGAAACTGACCATGAAAAAAAAAATTTAAGGGGCAAAAATAAAATAACACTTCCCGTGCAACTATTTGTTTCTGGTGAGAAAATTGAAAGCATTTACGTATGTGATAGAACCACAGATGGTCACTCCCATTTTTGGCCTGTAGCAAGCTCCTTTCCCCTAAATATCCCCCATACTCTAAAAAGCCAGGCAGAGAACCAGGGGGCTGTGCCAGGTGTTAACACCTACCTTGGGGGACTCCCCCTCTGATTCTTCTACGTCCAGGTTGAAACCCAGCCAATTTCTAAGCCATCAAGAAAGAAACAATGGCTAATTAAGATGAACTTTAAGGGGGGAGAACTTAATTAATTTGATCTTTATCTGAAACTCTTTCTAATTGAAGTAAACTTTAGAAGTTCTATGGATCAATGCCTAAGACTATTTGTAAAAAAAAAAAAAGTACATCCAGAGCCTCTTTATAAAGCAGAAGGTTGAACAACCGGATGTTAGCTGGTGTATTAAATTAACACTGACCTTCAGCCTCTCACCCCCTACACAAATGCTTGTGAACATGCTCATATATACTTACAAATAGAAAAGTATGGCTGTAACAGATGGGAGATAGGTGTAAGGAGGCTGAGGCAACAATAGTGGGTGTTACAACAAACAAGTGGGGTTCATGTCATAGTCCTTATTATTATTAAAATATTAATTCATCTGTTTGCCCATTAATTTATGCATTCACATATTCATTTCTCCAATAAATAATTATTGAGCAACTATAACAAGCTAGGGCCATTTGGAGAGCACTAGATATAGAGTAAAGAAGCATCAGGATAATTCTGTGCCCTCCTGGAGTTTATGTTCCAATGAAGGAGAGATGCAAGGGTGGTGTAAAGAAATACAGAAGTCACATCATTGCAGCTAGTGGGTGGGATGTAGTATGGCTGCCTCACTGGTAGACCTTGCTTCCTTAAGACGAGTGGGGATTTTTTATTTATTTTTTTCTTTTTTCTTTTTTTTTAAAAGATTTCTATTGGGAAATTGGGGGATGGGAACAGTGTTGGGGAATTGGGGGAAGGGGAATAGACAAGTTGCTGTCGTTTTGTTCTTCAGTCTAGTTGTGGAGGACGTTGCTTCACCGGCCCAAGTTGGCACCATCATTGCGCTCTTCCCGGGCGAGGCAGATCAGTCACCGGCTTCTGGATGGCCGCTCACTGCGGCTGCTGGCCGCTCACGCTGGCTGCTGGCTACATACGGTAGCCCATGGCAACCCACTGCCACAGGGGCTGCAGCCTACGCCGTCGCCGGCGACTCATGGCAGCCCAGCTCCAGGTTGAGCTGTTGTTCAGCATCTTAGCTGTGGAGGGCAGTGTCACTGGCCCTCATATGTGGGATCTGAACCGGGGCCCTCGGTGTCCCAAGCCAGCTCTTAACCATCGCGCCACTCGGCCGTCCCGAGAAGATATTTCAAAAAGGCAGCTGCCAGGAGATTTCAAGGTATAGCCAAAGGTGACACCCATGGCTTACTGCAAGGACATGAGTCCAACCAACCATGACTGCGTGGTAGATATAAGGAAGCCCGGTGTGGAGGTTTAGGGAAAGCGGGGTTCAAAGTGAAACATGACGGGGAGGCAAGAGTCAGGTCCGGGAGCGCCTGGTAGACCACGGATTTTATTCAGGTTCAATGGAGGCCATCGAAGAGGTTTTGCTGAGCAGTGACTTTGATCTGAAATTCACGTGCTCTGGCAGTGGTCACGGGAAGAGGGGACATCGGGATGAGGGGACACACTTTACACTGGGTAATTGGCACCAAGGCGAGGTGAGGACTCTTGGAAGATTTCCCAACTGCCTGTGCTGCTTGGAGATGGACTCCCCTCAGACTGGGGCATCTGAGAGCAGCACCAGCACCCATGCTGACAACTGGGTTTCCCAGAGGGTTAAGGAAGTAGCGAGGGGAACTGCAGGCCCAGAAGGAGGAACTATTAGCTAAGTAGAAGTAGCATAGCCCTGGGAGAAAGTGACTATGTGCTTGTAGCTACTAAACATCTCCCCTTTATTTTCCGCAGTGGGGTCAGAAAGCAGTGGGGAGACCTATTTATTGAATGATTACTACGTGCCTGTAGAATGATCAGAGCTTTCCAAAACTGATGTCTTCCCAGTTAGAACATAAGCTCTTGTTAGAGGAGGGATATTATCTTCTTTGCCCCATGTCCTCTGTGCTTAAAGCAGAGTGTGTTCTCAATAAAGATTTTCTTAAACCATGAATACATGAATTATCCAAGCACATGACTCTGGACAAGGTACTTTAAACTCTGTATCCTTCTGTTTCCTCATCTATAAAATCTGGGCAATAGTAGAGAGCACTCATAGGACTATTGTTAGGATTAAATGAAAGGGTGCGTTTTGAAGAGCACCTGGCCACTGTCAGAGCCTGATAAATGGCAGCTATTGCTATTGATGTTATTATTATAATTATAATTATTATTATTACCTTGTGAGCAAGCATTATTATTCATGTTATAAAATTGAGAAATGGGGGCTCAGGAAGGCAAAATAATTGGACCAGAAGCACCCAGATAATAAGCAGCAGAGTCTGATGCCAAGCTCTGTGTAGGAGCAGTGGGCAGATGCTCAGAGAGCAGTCCAATGTGCACTAATGAAAGATGATATAAAGGAAAGATGGGATGATTTTTAGAAAGTTTCCTAAGGTTGCTGTAACACAAATCTGGTGGCGTAAAACAACAGAAATTAATTTTCCCATTGCTTTGGAGGACAGAAGTCCAAACTCAAGGTGTTGGCAAGGCCCTGCTTCCTCTTAAGGTTCCAGGGGAGGACCCTTCCTTGTCTCTTCCAGATTCTGGGGGTTGCCAATGATCTCTGATATTCCTTGATTTGTAGGCACCATCACTCCTACTTCTGCCTCCATCTTTTACATCAGCTTCTCATTGTGTCTTCTCCTCTTCTTTTCTAAGGACACTTGTCATCGGATTTAGGGCTCACCCTAATTCACGGTAATCTCATCTCAAGATCCTTAATCTAATTACATCTGCAAGGACCCCACATTCACCACTTCTGGGGAACATTTGTCTTTTGGGGGAGTCACTCTGCAACCATCTACAGAGGGGCATACTCTCAAGAGTCACTGAAACAAAGAAACCTGATGTTTGGGAAGACAGAAGACTCAAAGCAACTCTGAATAACCACCACCGATGTCACTGGCATTATCACATGCTTCAGGCGTGGCAGGCACCTGAGCTGAAATCATTGCCTTTCTGGCATTATCTCTTTGAACTCTCCCCACAGCCATGTGACTCAGGTACTGTCCTAACCCTGTTGTTACAGATGAGGTGAATGAGGCTCAGACCTCATAGCTAGTAAGTGAGAACCAGGCTGTCTCCAGAGCCCTGGGTCTGTTAAGGTATACATGTGCATGTGAGCACACACACACACACACACACACACACACACACACACACCACAATCTTTTAAGGTCTGGTAAGAATCAGAACAAAGCAAGATAACTACATGGCTGGCGGCTGACGTGTAAAGTTAAAAGATGACAGTGAGAAGGCAGGAAGACTCAGCTCTTCATTTGCTTTGTCATATCCATCAAAGGGAATGCGCTTAGACCAGAAAGAGCAGAACCAGCATGGTTGGGAAGGGAACCCAGTCCTGAGACACGTGAAATAATGAAGAGAGCTCCAGCCTAGGCAAAATGCATTCAACGCTTCAGGGAGGGCGTCTTCCCCGCATCCTCACAGTCTGGTCCTGTGGAATGCTCATCTTCTAGGATACAGAACAAGGAGAGACAACTGAGACGAAAGGTTGAACGTACAAGAACTTGATTCTGACAGCCAGAATCAGACCCCCGGACCCATCACTGAACCTGCTGTGCAACTTTTGACAACCACTTTGTCAATTTCAACCTCAATTTTTAATCCACAAAGTGTAGATTTGTTCATAAAGTCTGAAGGTATAGATATGTTATTTTTTTTTAATATATAGACTGAAGGTTTCTTTGGTGACATTATATACATTTCTCTGTGTTTTCAGGATGTACCCCCTCCTGTAAAATTAATAATATTTTCAACCTCATAAAGTTGTAGTGAGGGTAAATGCATTAATACCTATAAAATCAGTTATCATGATGCGTGGCATACTAGGTGTTGAACAAATTTTACTGAAGGTGTTTTGTCTAAGCCACTATTCAAAAAAGTTGATGAACAGGCTTTTTCCCCCCCAATGTAAAAAATTTCCATCTGAAATTGCAGTTTTTAAAAATCTGCACTATAAATATCTAATTTAGTACAACATCTATATTTAATGAATTTCTGTTAAATATAGCAGTATTTTATATGTTTTAAGAGAAATGATCGTGGCATTAGATTTTTCTACACCTTAAATTAGCTACAGAGACACTGAACTAGGGCAGGGGTAGGAAAGCTTTCTCTGTGAAGGGCCAGAGATAGTAAACGTTTTAGGCTTTGCAGATCATATAGCCCCTTTTGCAAATGCTCAGCTATGCAGTTTTATCGGGAAAGCAGCCTCAGAGAATATGCAAATGAAGGGGTGTGGCTGTGTTTCAATAAAACTTTCTTTACAAAACCAGGTGGAGGCTGGATTTGACCATAGTTTGATGACCCCTGAATTAGGGTGCTCAGAGATTTCGCAGATGTCATCAGTAATATCTGAGGCATCCAGGGGAAACAAAGTCAAGTTCTGGGAGCCTCTCTGGACAGGAAGTGAGAAGGTTTTTGAAAGAGGGAAAAGCAGATGAAGGATTCCAGAAGGGATAAGTTTGACTTGGGTCCTGAGGTTCAGAATAATGTGCTCAAGTTAATTCCCATTAAAAGTAGCCCAGGTGGGGTTTGAACCTGAGCAATCTGTGTGTTGACTTCTGTGAGAGAACAGGAGATAATGTAAAGGGCAGAGGCAACTTCTGTGGGTGTTCAGTGGAAGATGATGGGATCACTATCTGGAGAACGGCTTCAGGTGGGAGCGCTGGGGAGAGGAGGAGGCCATTTTGGTGGTGCCTGAAGTAGAGAGTACAAAACTACCTCCCATGTTGGTTTCGCACATGACATTTATTTCCTTGTGACATTTATTACCAGGGAATGTGTTTTATATTCTTAAAGCACTTTTACTCACTTATGTATCTATTTCCTCAGTGATGGACTCTCTTGGAGGCAGATGGATTGGGACGGTTGTGTCCATGTACTGATAAAGCCATGAGTTATTATTTGACAGGCGATAAAGCTGCCAGGCACCAATTTGACAAGGTCACCGAGTTAGCTTTTGAAAAACTTGCTGTAGGTGAGTCGGCTCTCCCCCTCCCCCCAGGGTGACCCCAAAATAACTAAGGTGGAAATAGTGTTTTCCCAGCTAAGATTAAGAAGTCTCTCTCTATATATCCAAATGATACCCATTTTTATTCATCGTAATCAAGTGGCCTATTGAGCCTTGCAGTGTCTCAGGGAGTGTGCCACGAGGAGTCTTGGCTGATTTATCTCTTTAAATTTTCACAAGTCCATGCGGACAATGCCCTCAGAATCCCATCTCAGAGCAGGAAGCTGAAGCTCTGTCATAAAAAAACGCAAGCACTTGCAAGAACCTTAACTCACATGTAAGCAGCCTTTGCAAAGCACTGCTTTCTCCATCTTGGTTTGATCGCCATAAAATCCTGTTAGGTACCAATCAGACTTAGGTGCAATGCTTAGCTTTGCTGTTTCGTTAAGATAGGAGAATCTGAGCAAACCCATGAAACCCTTTAAGCCTCAGTTTCCTTCTCCGTGCAATGGGGATGAGAACGCCCACCTCTGAGGGGTAATGATAAGTGAAATAGCCAAAGTTGCAAAGTGGCCACATTCTTTCATCGCTACAGCCCTTCATTCAATAAGCACGTATCGAGTCAGTGCCTCTGGAGGTAGCTAGCACCTGGCATCCAGTGGACGCCCAATACGTATTGCCTCCGTGACCATCTCTCATTGTGTCCTCACTGCCTGGCCAAGAGCATTCTCATTAAGTACAAGCTCAAATGGTTATAAATCAGAGTCTCCATTAAGAAAAAAAAATCAGATTTTGGTTTTGGACCATCCTGCAGACCAGGAAATGCAATTTGAGACATTTAGGGCAACTCCGCTTTTCAGGACCACTTGGTTGTACTGGGGAAGCAAACGGGCAAAAGGAGAATTTCAAATCCTTGTGGGCTCTTGGGGGCAGTGGAAATCACTGGTGTGGGGGCCCTGTGTGAGAACGCATTCCTTTTGTTGGTGTTTCTGTTTCGTTTTATTTTATTTTATTTTTTTGATCTCTTGCCAATGTCTTAATGAAATAGGAGGGTGAGAGGGGGCTAACTCTCTGCAGGGCCTAAATTCCTCGAGCTGAGCCTGCACTTGTAAGGAGACAAAGCGTATGCAGGTTGGGGAGGGCAGCTGTCACTGTGATGTGAAAAGCTTTCCTTTGGCCAATATAACTCCATTAGGTTTTGGAAGGGAACCCAGGTAGCACGGGGGTGCTCTGAAAGTAATATTCTCCGACCGGTGCGTAATTAAAATGGAGCCCTTTGAAGACGCGCTCCTCTGTCAGTTGCTCCAGCCACCCCTCTATCTGATTGAATGCCAGGAAGTCACCGGCTTGAGCTTTGGCTAGTTGTCTGCCAAGCCGTTGAACTATCAGGTCTGTGTTGCCTACACTATTTTTAGCGCTAAGGACATACCTGGATGCCGAATCTGGTGCACTCTTCCCATCTGTCTTCGGCACTTCCCTGTAACTACAGCTCTGAAACACCAAGAGGCTGTTTTGCAAGCCCCGTCTCTCCCTTTCCCCTGCCCCCCTCACGCTGCCATTATTTTTTAAACTCATGTTTCACTTCCCACATTCTGCTTCTTATTCTTCCCGGAGACCCAGGCCAGGCCCCAAAAAACATGAGGGCACATTAGGTTAAAGGAAACCTTATTTCCCCCTTCGCTGGAAACACTGGTGGTACCAGAGTAGACTGCTCTCCCCAACTCACTTCCTCATAAGATGGGGGCGGCAAGTGAGTGACCGAGAAACGGGGTGTAATAATTTGACTGTGGCATGACCAAACTGGACTTCAGAGAAGCGAGAATTTGCATCAGAGTCTTTGCTTCTAGTAAACTTTATATAGGAAGAAAATGCCAGGCAAATGAAATTTCATTCGCATCATAGGTGTCTGGTGATTATAGACAGTACCATTTCTTCAGGGTCCACAGTGGAATTCATAAGGAAAAGTACAAGAGATAAATGATTGCATTGAAAAATTTACTTTCCCAAATCTCCATTTAGGGTCTTAAAAATCCAAAAACCATACAGTAAGCAACAAAATGGAAGAACTATATTACCCCAAATATGATGGAAGTGAGTCCCATTGGTGGTGGTTCTTTTCCCCAAACTGATAACACCCTCAGCACTACATCCCTGTGCTATGATATGAACACCAGATAGCTGCTCATCTTTTATATATAAAATGGAAATAAAAGCCTCTTTAGAAAACTGTACTATTTTTTACTGACCCATATTATATAACCTAGGTAAAAACAGCATGTTATCTATTTAATTACAGCTTCAAAACAAGTTGAAAGTTGCCCTCTTCCAACCTGATCATCTTTCTAACTCCTCCCTACCTGGAAATGGTGGTTATGTGGCTAATAGCTATATTATATTTTAAAAAACAAATATAAAAGTTAAATAAACTCACCATGGAAACAGAGTAAAGATTATAGATTAGGCTATGCTGACAGGCCAATAAATCAATCAGCACAAGTTTAATATTACTAATAATCAAAGATATCTCAATTAAAATACACTTACATCATGTTTTTAACTAATCAAGTTAGCAGATCTATTTTGTCATTGACTTGATGTGGGTAAAAATGTGGGTTATAAAGGCAATGGCTCTGCTGTTGTATTCAAGAGGGCAGAGGTCATCTATGAATGCAGCATGGCAATCCAATTTTATGGTTCAATCCCCTTTGTGACCAGATCATTCCAAGCATAATTTGATGCTAGCATGCATTTAATTTTTGAGAATAATGTACTGTAAGAGGTGGATTTGCTAAAGAAACTAAAGTTCTAGGGTCTCCCATGTGTAGGGACTGCTCCCAAGAGGCCGGCAAGTTTTATATTTATAATTTCATAAGCAATCCAAAATTTTCATAAGCTTCGTGTCGCATAAACTGGGCCCACCTTTGACTAGAGTAGGAGAAGAGGTGAGAGCTGTAAGGGGAATGACCTGGGCACGGGCAAGGCTAGTGCTAACTAAACTGTGAGGAAGCTAAGAGAGGGGACTCCGGTCCACCTACTGGCTGGGGGGGGGGGGGGGGGGGAGAATACCAATGGGGCAGGACAGAGAACATCGCCAAAGCAGCCTGTGACGAGGATTCTCTGTTAGTGATGAAAGGGAGAGACACTCAGACCAAACAGCTCCCGGTCACTGAGCAGCTAGAAGGGGCCAGATGCAATGCCCGTGACTCGGAGGGATGAGCCGGGACCCCTGTCCCAGGTCTTTCACACAAGTATTGCCCTCTTCAATGTACCGCTAAGAAAGGTGGGGCTTGGAGAGAGAAGGGGGCTTGCTCATGGTCAGAGTGAGTCAGCAGCTGGGGAAGAGTTAATCCCAGCCAGGTCTGCCTGACTCCAAAGTTCCCTTCCCCTCCACAAATCCACCTTTCTTATCACGCACAGCATCATAAACCCTGGCTCTGAAGGCCAGCCCCGTGAGTGACGGACAAGGGGAGGAAACCATGTAAAGCTGTAAAACAAGAACAAAAGCTAATCTCTGGGCTCACATGGGAAATTGCTTCAGATATTTCAAGAAATACAGTTGGGTCGTTCGAGGAATGAAGCCCCCTCAGTTTCCCATTTACTTAGTTAATCCATAATGAGATCAAGTCCCTTAACAAATAAAGAGCTAATGCGGGCCTAATCCCAGGTGGAAGATGAAAAATAGATCTGAATTTTTTGCTCAGCCTGGAAAGCCAGACCTGGAAGTGCTGTGTGGCTGTCACTGCCACAGGCCAGAGTTACGGGCAGTGAGACTTCCAGCAAGGAAAGGGTGGTGTCGGATAAAGTGACTTCAGTTAAAATTTAAATGCTAGCTGATTCCACTCAGGGCTTAGTATTACAACAGTTCTAGATCAGGGGTCAGCAAACTTTTGAGACGGAAGAACCGCCAGGGGTCAGCAAACTGTGGCTCGCGAGCCACATGCGGCTTTTTGGATACTTCCATGTGGAAAATGAAAATAAAACTATCATAATTTCATTTATAAAAATTTTAAAGGATATTATTCACATCATGGTGATTATGTAAAATATATTTATGGCTCTCGAATAATTTTTAAGTTGTTGTGAGGGACAGGATTGGGTCTTCCAGGGGCCAGCAAACTTTTGAGACGGAACGTACCCAAAGAGCCGCATGGGGCTCGTGAGCTACAGTTTGCCGACCCCTGTTCTACATGAACAGAAAGGAGTGTGTGCGTCGTCTCCCCACCCTTCCCTGTTCTGCTCTCCAACTACTAGCTTTGGAATTTGGTTTTTTTTTTCTTGATGTTGCGGGCTTTGTTTCTCACCTGTAACATGGGACAATAAGCGTACGTGCCTCGCAGAAACGTTGTGAGAATTGAGCAAGAAAACATGCGTGGAAATACCAGCACGGTATCTGGCTCATGGGAAACACCCACCAGCACCGCCTGCTTCCAACTACACTCTTGCCATCTTCCTGGACGATTTTAAAAACATCATGCTCCTCACTTTCCTGTTATCTCCCTATGAGGTTTTGTGGTTCATGCAGGATTGGACCACTTCCCTCGGTGGGCTTTCAGGAACCAAACCGTGGTGATTTGATCAGTGATGAGTAGTTCTAAGTTATGGTCAGTTCTGAGGAGGCCTAACTAATAGTCAGTTATGATTATTTCTATTAGTTTTTAGTTCTAAGCTTTCCTTTCACCCCGTGTCCCTGGCCGAGTTGACAGTGTCGCTTTAAGGAGAACGTGAGCTTTGTGTTTGTCTATTACATTCATCAATGGATCCGCTAGCACATAGCAGGTAATCCAAGGATATTGGCCAGAGTTGCAGTTATGAGCTTGGATACAAAGTCAAATACCTAGAGGACTAGTTCTGCCACTCACTAGCTGGGTCCCCCCTAAATCTCACTCTCCTCTTCTCAAAAGCAAAGATGGTAACAGTAATTACCTCAGGTTACAGTGACAGATAACAGTCACTGCTGCAAGATTAAATGAGATAGCATGTATAAAGGGTTTAGCACGCTGCTGACTGCAAGGTAAGTATTCCAAAAACATTCTTCATCCCTAGTATCAGGAAAATTCCTGTTTCAGTGAAATACGTGTGAAGTCTCTTCCTGTGCAAATGTGACAAGGAAACGTAGCCCTATGGCTTCTCTGCCCTCCACGTTGGTCTTCATGAATATCAAGCCATAAGTTGGCTTTGTCCCTGATCGGTAGTAACCCAGGCTGGTTTTTGACAGGCTGAGCTGGGGGCACCATATTTTACACATCTTGGGTGAATGCCCTGCCCTTCGCTTCCCTTCTCGGTCTTCCTCCATAATCGCTTATAGATCCCCCAAGGGCCTCCGGTTGGTGCCAGAGCTGAGTGTTTATATCCATTGGGCTTTCTGGGCCCAGTGAACATGGGTACAGGGAATACGGCCCCTGCTATGGAAATCTCATTGATCTTAAAGGGAAGTTTGATTTTCAATGTCGCATTAATACAGAGCATGGACCTATCTTACTCTTCGTTACGCCTTCAGTGTCCAGCACTGGAGACAGGTCATAGAAGGTCCGCAAAGACTTGAAGGGATGAACAGAGACTGTGATGAGAGAGTTTCTTGTAAGCAGACATGACATCAGTTTAACACCCCGACGCAGTACGGAACAGAACGTTTCTGAGACTGCCACCACTCTGCTCATTGGAGCCATCATCATCTCTGGCCTGGATCATGGGGACAAGCTCCTAACCACCTCCCTGTTGGCTCTCCTGGCATTCGATCCTCTATGCTCCCCATAGGAGCCAAAGATATCTTTTAAATATCTAAGTCACGGCATAGCTCTCCATCTATCCTAGAATAAAACCCAGACTGCCATGGCCCAAGTCTCCAGTGTCTGCTCTAACTTCCTTCTCCCCACTCTTGCCTCATTCCCGCCATTCAGGACTCACCAGCACTCCTTATCTCTGCCGCATGGAATTCTCCTCCTCAGGTACCCACCTGGCTCCCTCCTTCCGTTGAACAGCTCGCTACTCCAAGCATGTCCCCATCAGAGAGGCCTTTCTGACCACCCCTCATAGCAGCATCCCGCCCTCCCACTTTCTAACGTTTCCTTCATTTTTCTTAAAATAACATTCCATGTGATTTATTACATATGTATAATTTAGTCTGTGTATTGCCTGTCTTTAGCACGTGAGAGGAGAAGCTTGGTTTTATTTACTGTCATATATCCAATACCAAGAGGCGTTCCTAGCACATGTTCAGTAGTTGATAAATATTTGTCAAATGAATGATTAGATAACAATAAAAATAATAACTAAAGGGCCGGCCGAGTGGCGCGATGGTTAAGAACTCACTTGGGATGCCAGAGGGCCCTGGTTCGGATCCCACATATGAGGGCCAGCGACACTGCCCTCTACAGCTAAGATGCTGAACAACAGCTCAACCTGGAGCTGGGCTGCCATGAGTCGCCGGTGACGGACGGCGTAGGCTGCAGCCCCTGTGGCAGTGGGTTGCCATGGGCTACCGTATGTAGCCAGCAGCCAGCGTGAGCAGCCAGCAGCCTCTGTGAGCGGCCGTCCAGAAGCCGGCGACTGATCTGCCTCACCCAGGAAGAGCGCAATGATGGTGCCAACTTGGGCCAGTGAAGCAACGTCCTCCACAACTAGACTGAAGAACAAAAATGACAGCAACTTGTCTGCTCCCCTTCCCCCAATCCCCCAGCACTGTTCCCATCCCTCCAATTCCCCAATAAAAATCTTTTAAAAAATAATAATAATAATAATAATAATAACTAAAATGCCCTCGCTCCAATGTATTGAGTGTGTGCTGTTTACTTGGCACAGAACTGACCTGCTGTGCTTTCATTTACCTGTGTTTATCATCTTACCTCATCCTTACAACCACCCTCTTAGGCAAAACAGTGTCAAAGGACCGCAGTAATAATTATGACAGCTAATATTTATCAGACATTCATCCATGTCAGACAGCAACTCCATGAGGCCAAGACTATATGACAAGTCCCACTCGACGGATGAGTAAACTGAGGCACAGCTGGATGAAATAAGAGGCTCACAGGAAAGAATGAAGTCAGGCTTCAAGGCAACTCAGCCTGGCTCCAAAGCCAACACTATTCTCCACCTGGCTTCACTGGCTGGAGGGGAGATAACTTGCCCAAGGTCAGAGTTTCCCATGCTGAGGGTCACCTCCAGGGTTGCCGGCTTCAAAGTTCAAGGTGTTCTTTGCACTTTGCTGCCCAGCTCACTGGTGCACTGCACCCCCAGCCCCTGGCAGACATCCTGACACATGGCAGGTGCTTGTTCATGTTAGGTGGGTGAATTGGGGATGACCTGAAGAGGGTCGGGGCATAGACAGGGGCTGCAGTCCTCACTTCTTATCTAGCAGGAGATGGTGGTCCAGGGATCAGGTTGGTGCTGTCCTGGCAGCCCCCTGGACCAGGAGAACTCAGATGCATTGGGCTCAGCTGTAAGTCCCTTTTGGATCAGGCTTGCTTCTCTTTGCTGTCTGACCCCACATGATCCCAGGGACTGGTTAATCTGAACACACCAGCTAGACACTTGTTTCTAACTTAGCACCCACATTCCTTGCCCATCACAAGCATCAGGAGACTAGGAGGAACTCCGCTGGTGCAAGTCTGTAAAAAAAATCAGAGGGGCAAACCAAAGAGAACAGGCCGAAATGATCCAGCAGACCCTGCCCCTGGTCCTGAGATGAACAGGATGTGTCAGTAAAATTAGCCAAGATCCCAAGAAGCATTTATGTCCATCTGGCTTCCACAGGTTAGATTGGGGGGGGGGGTGCAATGCAGAAAATTTTATCTCAACTTAATGTCCAGTTATGTTTTTTCAGAAATGCAAGTCTTTATGCATAGAGACCAGAATGAGAAAAGAAACAGTCTAATGCTGCCTTCCAATTTTCTCAGGGGGAGTCGGTGACACTGCCATATCAAGAAACCTGCCTGGTATCTCCATTAGGGGCACGCTTTCCCATCAGAGATCTCACTGTCTAAACTACACATCCGCAATCCACATGAAATGAACACAGATAGGACTAACGCTAAACACAAGACACAGCAAGGCACCCAAGAGAAACCAGCGCATATGTCCACCAAAAGACACGTAGAGGGTTGTTCACAACAGCTTTATCCATAAATCAAAATTGGAAAACTCAAGCGCCCATCAGGAGAATAGGCACACAGATGAGGGCAGAGTGGTGCAATGGGCTACTACAGAGCAATAGCAGAGAAAGAGCTGCTGGTAATCCAACAACGTGTTCAGAGAATCCAGACGCTGCAGCACAAAAAGGAGCTGGAAGCAAAGGGACAGACGCTGTACCATTCCCTCTGCATACAGTTTCAAGGAAGCGACCGTGGCAGGAGTCAAAATGGCAGTCACCACTAGGGGGCGCTGCCTGGGAAGGGGCAGGAGGGAGCTTCCGGGGACCGAAAAACGTTCTCTTTCTTGAGCAAGGAGGTGGTAACACGGGTGCAGACATATAGAATAATTCATTGATCTCAGCACTGGTGACGTCACTTGCAAGACCCAGTGCAAAATGAAAACGAGAGGCCTCGTTGTAAAACCGACAGCAGCGAAAGAGCAATAGACTAAGTGCAGGCCCTTCTAGCGTGGGGTCCTGTGCGACTGGACAGGTTCCACGCCCAGGAAGCTGGCTTGGGTAAGCGGTACACAAGATTAGTACACGTTATGCATTTTAGTTATACTGGGATAAAAACGCAAAAGCAAACATATAGAGTTAGAGGGAAAGAAATCTTGATGGGGGAGGGGCATTGAGGAAAAGGGGTGATTTTAAAGAAAGGATGTCCCCAAATCATTCCTTTATGTGCTTCCCATTTGACTCAGCGGTGCTCATTCTCTAAGTGCCACGGCCAGACAGCCTTTCCACAAGCGGCCCACGCTCTCTGGGTTATTCAGAGAAGAGCTAAATCAGGCTGCAATGTGCATTTGAAATTTATATTTGTATTCAACTCAATTGGGCTTCAGAAGGACCAGGGAAGACAAGAAGGATCCTCTCCTGATGTGGCCCAAGAAAACGGTGCGGGGGGGGGGGGTCAGGGCGACAGCCTCGTCCAGCCAGGCTTTCCAGAGGCATCTGGGATCAGCCGTGGAAGGTCTGTCCTGGGGCGGAGGAAGCGGGCAGGAGGAGGGGAGGGAGTGATGTGTCCCAGGCAGCGAGCTGAGGCTCAGTAGTGGCTTTCCACAGGGAGCAAACCCAGCTGCTAGCAGCAAGCCACTGCAGGGGCAGGGGGCTGATTACCATGGGAACACTGCACTGCCAAGGACAGGCCTTCACAGGCTCCACCTCTGCTCAGGTGAAATTCTTCCTTCTCTTGACTTTTATTTTCTTTTTTGCTCAGCGTGAGCAAGAGGCAAGGGGCAGGGGCAGTCTGGTGACTTTGAGCTTGCCAGGAAAGATCCAGGACAGACCGAGTCTCCTGCCCTGAGCACGTTTAGATATAGACAATCCTCAGAGACCAGACAGGTCCAGAGCCTGGAGTTCAGCAGGTGTGGGAAGAATGGGCATGCAATCCTCGCTTCAGAGGCACCCCAGGACTTGGGGCAGCGGCTAGGGCATTGGAGCTTTCAAACTAGGCTCAAATTTCATACCCCTCTCCCCACCTACCCTTTCCCCTTGATACCCTCAAGGTACAAAGCAGCATAACCTCAGGCAGGGTGTTTAAGTCTCTAAGCTTCAGTTGTCTCAGTCCACAATGAGAATCAGTAACAAAAAATACACCCTTACTTGTCATGTAGTAGCATTACATAAATGCATTATAGACATGACTTTGAGTGTCACAATCAACCTATAAGGGGGTATTAATAATATCGTCTTAGTTTTGTAAATAAGTGAACCGAGGCACAGAAAAGTTAAACAACTTGCCCAAGATCACACAGCCAGTAAAGAGCTGAACCGATATTTCAACCCAGGTAGCTTGACTGCAGAATCTGTGCCCCTAACCACTCTATTATCTTCTTTAGGGACACTGGAAGGAAAACATTGAGAAATTCGAAATAAAATTGTCTGCGATGTGCTTGACACTCAATAAATTTAACCCCATCCCATTTTCTCCCATTTCTCATTTCACTGAAGCTCAATGGTGGTGTAGCATCATTTAAGCATTCCAACTCAGCATTTAATTAAGAAGGGACAACCCAGAAAGGTTAAGTAATTGGCCCAAGGTCACACAGCATCTATATACTGAAGCTGAGAACATAATTGAGAATTTAATATTTTACATCAGGGAACTTCATGACTTTCTACTGGGGCCCATGTATTACTTATTTCACATTTTCTTTTCTTTTGTAATTTGATGAGGATTTTTCTCTTTTTCAAGTTTGGAGAGGAAGATTGTTGCTGGAGCTACAAATTAATGAACACAGACATAATCTTGGTTTGGATTTATTTACATCTTCCATAAATCATATTTATTGAGTGCCTGGGGTGTACAAGGCATTGTGAGAGGTCCCACACATTAAAGCAAGGAAAAAAATAAACATTACAGACACTTGGTGTATACTGCAGACTTCTTAAATATCCAAAGGCATCAAATAAATCATCAGACTGTTTAGAAATAGGCTCTGGCACGCTCCCTGCAAAGCTTCATACAAAACGCTGCAATTGTGCAATGTGGGCTGAGGCCTGGCCTCCTCACGGCGCTGGAAATATTTGTTAATACGAGTGAAGGGGTCAAAGGTCCCTGGAGTCATCCATGTTTGGAAGTTTGGAAATATTGTGGCCTCCTTCTCAGTCTCCCTACCCAGACTCACATCTTCAAACCAGCAATAAAAAGAAATGGAGCTTTAAACTTGGCAGCATACCATTTGCAATCAAGCTGACCCAACCCAGAAATAACCTCCGCCATCTTTAAAGGTGCCACAGCCATGAGTGTTAGAGGTGAAGGCTGGTGAGCAGCAGGTGTGTGCACACACACGTGCACACATACACATACACACAGGCATGCGTGCCACCCCCTGCCTCCTGCTCAGCGTGGTGGGGAGGGTCATGAAAAACCCTGTATGAGACCTTGTTGTAAACACCTTCTATGCATACACAAAGTGACTACGCCCTGCTTAAAATATCGCTGACCCGTAGCATATGTTCAAACAAAACAGAATCGCTCTTTTTCCTCAATTTAAAAGTCTGGTGGGTATAAAACCACTTACTTCCTTTGCATATCTTATAGCTCCGTAGCAGAATTCATATCTTCTTGTATGGAGTGAAGATTGAATGAGCACCAACTTGGCATCAGGCACTGTACTAGGCATTGGAGAGATGAAATAAAATAGGAGGTGCCTGTGTCCTCCAGGAGTCCACAGTCTCATGGGGGAAACACATGAGTAAATCTACGGTCACAATCCAGCCATAGAATCTTCAGTTAGCCTCATTGTGCTTTGTCGTCACAGAGGACAGAGCCTCCACTGCAGTGCAATTCCCAGCAGAAGTGACTGATCAGACTTTTGAAGGTGGAATTGGTCTTCATGAAGACAAACAAAGCAAGGACATTCCAGATCGGGGAATACGATCTAGAAGAAGGAGCCAGACAGAAAACGGAACACAGGATGTATGTGGGAGACTTGTAGGCTGGCTAAGAGACTGCCAGAAGCCTGAGGGTAGGGCTGGGGAAGCCTTTAGGAGCTAGATCACACTGAGCCATGGAGAGTGATCGCTCTCCTGAAAGTGAGAGGGAGGCATCAAAGATTATTATATAAGCGAATGACACTATCAGATTTGCCTCTTAGAAACATCTCTTTTCTATTGGGTCATCGGGAAAGTCATGACGTATTTTTCTATGTTTTCCAATGCAAAAATGCATCATGACTTTCCCGACGACCCAATATCATTTCCCTTTTGAAGCTCTCTAGCTTTGGAGAGCAAAATGAGTGTGTGAGCCTCTATCTAGCATGCTTCAGACAAATCTCCTCTAGGTTAAGGACTATTCAGTGGGGGTGATTTTTGAGCCCAAAAGAACAATAGTGTGGGAAACATCCCAAGTCACAGAAGCACAGCGTTTATGCCTTTGAAATTGTTGAGGCTTCGAAAGAAAGAAGGAAACAAGCAAAAGAAAGCATAGAGGGGGCTGGCCAAGTAGCGTGTTGGTTAGGAGTTGGCTTGGGACATCAGCTCTGGGCAGCAGGGCCCCGGTTCAGATCCCACATGAGGGCCAGTGATGCTGAGCCCCCTACAGCTAAGATGGTGAACAACAGCTCGACCTGGAGCTGGGCTGCCATGAGTCACTGACATCAGTGTAGGCTGCAGCCCCTGCTGCAGTGGGGCTGCCGTAAGCTACTGTGAGTGGCTGGCAGCCTGCGTGAGCTGCCGTGAGCTGCCGCGAGTGGCTGTCCAATGTCCGGCGACCAATCTGCCTCACCCGGGAAGAGTGCAATGATAATACCAACATGGGCCAGTGAAGTGACATTCTCCACAGCTAGACTGAAGAACAAAACGACAGCAACTTGTCTGTTCCCCACCCCCAATTCCCCAATAAAACTTTAAAAAAAAAAGAAAAGAAACCATAGAGGGACAGAAAGAAGAAGGAAGAGAGAAAGGAGAGAGGAGAGAGAGAGAGAGAGAGAGAGAGAAAGGGAAAATACAGGTTTATGATGCATACAGATACAAATCTCAACTCTGCCTCTGGCCAACTGCATGAACCTGGGTCAGTTCCTCAACTCATCTGAGCCTCGGTTTCTGTAGTTAGAAAAAGGGGAAACCCTAACACCTTCTCATAGTGTTGGTATGGACTAGATATGTGTCCACTCGTGGCAGAGGTGGCTAACTTCACCAAGGCGCATGCTGTCCCTTCCATGAGATGGAGTTACCACGGGGAAGGGACATGTTCCCTAGGCCTCTCTTCCAGCCAGGTATGGCCACATGACTAATTCCCTCCGAAGGGATGTGAATAGAAGTGTTATGTGTCACTTCTGGGCCAAGGTTTTTAAACATCGAATCCACCTGGTCTGTGCTCTCTTTCCCCTTCTGTTGGCCGGAAGCAGATGACATTGAGGCCGTAGGGGACAATGGAACCACAGGACAGAAAGAGCCTGAGTCCCTGAATCAAACTCTGACTGGACTCTCGGAGGAGTGAGACACCACGTGCTAAGCCACGACAATTGTAAGGTTTGTTTGTTACAGCAGCAGCTACCATTATCCTAACTAATCTAGTATGCTACTATCAGGCCTATAGACCAAATAACATGTTTAATAAGCACCACAAGAAGGGAAAAATACAGTACACCTACTTTTGGCATTTTCTTTTTAAGGAAAGGAAAAACATAGTACAATTTTGAGGTGATGGCTTTTCACCAGTGCCTTTGGAAGAACCTTTTAATCAAGCAGCCCCCTAACAAGATTATCTCTTTGGAGGAAAACAAAGCCAACGTTGGGTTTCTTTGTTCCCCTTCCATCCTGCCAAGCTCTAACTGCCATTATTTAGCAAGTTCTTCAATTTAAAAAGTTACCATCTACTCACCATCCTGGCGAAGCTGTCAGTTGCTGAGAAATGGAGCTCAGCCAACTGATTAGTTTTGATGGACTGCAGTGTGGAACTCCAGCCTCTGTCACTAAAGTGCCTGTTCATCCAATTAACCAAATTACTACGGGGAACGCTAGCCAAGTGGATGGGTCAGGGATGGGGGAGGAGGGGGTTTTATCAAACGCCTGCTCCTCCTTCGCTGTCCTCCGGCCAAAAAGAGTGCTCAGCAGAGAGAACAAGAGACCAGCACCCACCCTACTCCTTTCCTGCCTGGCATGAAAACTTAGCTGTGACTTTCTGAAAAGATGCCTCTGTGTTGTTGTTCTTGTCAGCCGTGGCGTTATTTTTTTATTTAGTCTTTTAACACCTACTTCTAAGGCACATATTCTGTACCAGGCACTGTGCTCGGAGCTGAGAATGTAATAGAGGAGAAAGCAGTCATGTCTCTGCCTTTCTGGAACTTGCATGCTAGCAGGGAGAGATAGTCAACAGCAATATTTTTCACCCGCCATACTATCGGCACATGGGACCGGATCACTCTTTGTGGTGGGGCTGACCTGGGCATTGTAGGATGTTGAGCAGTATCCCTGGCTTCGATCCACTAGATGCCAGTAGTACTCCTGAGTTGTGACAACTAAAAATGTCTCAAGACATTACCAACTGTCCCCTAAAGACAAACACACCCCCTTGGTCTCCATCCCCCACTGAGAACCACTGCTCAACAGTTAGGGAAATAAATAAGTAAGTACTGGTTGTGATACAGGCTGGGAGGGAGAGAAAGAGCATAGTGAGAGAGAGGCAAACAGGTGGTCAGGAAAGGCTCTCTGAGGAGGTGACATTTAAGCTGGGACCTAAGAGGTGCAGCCATCGGCTATGCACAGAGCTGGAGAAGAGCCTTCCAGGCAGAGGGGACAAAGGGACGAAGGCCTGCTGCATGGCAGAGGGGAGCAAGTGCTGGGAGCGGCCAGATGAACGGAGCAGAGAGCAGGAGCGTGTGGGGGGCACACGATGGGGATGGAGAGAACGCAGGTCCAGAGCCTAGCTCTTGGCGCCAAGGTAAGGCGTTTGGATTTTATTTTATGCACAACTAAGAGAGGCAGTATATGATGGTCAGGTGCTGAAGCCAGACTGCCTGAGCCTCAGTCTCCCCATCTGTATTATGGAGACACAGGAAAGCTCCTGTCTGGGAGAGCTGTGGTGTGGATTTAATGAGCTTACGCATGTGATGTGTGGAGTCCTATGCCTGGTACAGAGTAAACTTTCAATGGCTGCCCAGTCGGGTGCTGGAGTTGTCAGGAACCACCAGCTTATGAGAGTCCATGGCATGCATCTGTTCTCAATTTCCATCACTTTGGAAGCTTGAAATTGGTCATGGTGGGAGTATTTACACCATTGAAATCAGCAAATGCTAGGAATCAAGGTTTCTCCCACCCCGAGTGCTGATAGTTAGGCATCTCCCAGCATGCCCCTGGGTATGGGCTATTATTATTAGGTTGGTTATTGAAGGGTTCTGAACACAGGGGTGACACAATTGGGTTCATGTTTTTAAAATATAACTCTGTAGAGGATCGATTGAGAGGTGGGGTTAAGGGTGGAAGCAAGGAGACCAATCGAGGGGCGATGGTGGCAATCCAGCTAAGAGATGGGCACTTAGGATGGGTAGTAATGGTGCACTTGGAGACCAGGGATCAGATCGGGATAAAAGGAATGGACTTGCTGGTGGGTTAGATGTGATAGAATGGAGACAATAGGGAGGATGTTTCCGGGCTTAGCAGCCAGATGGAATGTGATGTGTTTTTTATATTACTGGCAACAACAACAAAATCAGTGATTGCCTTTTATTAAGCGCCTACATACCGGGCAGGGACAACATCTGTATATTTTTCTGATCTTTTCCCAAATGCTGTGACAGGATTATAATTAGATTTAGCTACATGTTGTGGATGTGACACTGAGGCCCAGAGGACTTAAGGGACTTGCCCAAAGCCACCCAGAGAGCAGGGGGCACATCCAGGGGCCCAGTCAACTCTCTGACTTGGAAGCATGTGGCCACCACCTGCCAGCCTCGCTTTCTCTACAAATCTGTTCTACAAATGCCTCTGGCCACGGAATGGGGGCCTTCTTGCGCTTGGGGTGTCATTAGGGTTGATGCCCAGGTGTATTTTTCATAGTAATTTGCAAGTATAGAAATCCAGGAGAGGCTGCAGCACAGGGAGATTAAAGGCAGTTTACATCTTGGCTCCCTCACTTCCAAGTATTTCTCCCAATTTTCCGAGGCTCTTTTTCCTTGTCAGGTCTTATTGACATTAAAGCATACAAATAGGGCTGGCCAAGTGGTGCGGTGGTTAAGAGCTGGCTTGGGACGCCAGAGGGCCCCGGTTCGGATCCTGCATATGAGGGCCAGTGACACTGCCCTCTACAGCTAAGATGCTGAACAACAGCTCAACCTGGAGCTGGGCTGCCTTGAGTCGCCGGCATGGCGTAGGGCTGCAGCCCCTGCTGCAGTGGGTTGCCATGGGCTACTGTGTGTAGCCAGCAGCCAGCGTGAGCAGCCAGCAGCCACAGTGAGCAGCCGTCCAGAAGCCGGCGACTGACCTGCCTCGCCAGGGAAGAGCGCAATGATGGTGCCAACTTGAGCCAATGAAGCAACATCCTCCAAAACTAGACTGAAGAACAAAAGGACAGCAACTTGTCTGTTCCCCTTCCCCCAATTCCCCAGCGCTGTTTCCATCCCCCCAATTCCCCAATGAAAATCTTAAAAAAAAAAGTATACAAATCATTAACATATATTGTTGAATTGCTAGCAATGCAATAGGTATTGTGCAAAATGCACTACCTTATTTGTCTACTCTAGAACTGTGAGGTGGCTCACATTATTAACACAAAATAACGATGGAGAAACCAAGGCATAGAAAAGACTGAAAAAGGTATTCAGGTCGCATGGCCAGGAAATGGCAGGGCCGGGTTTCAAACCCAGTCAGGGTTCATGGGGTTCTTGGGCTCCAAAATACTTGTGCTTACAATTAAATTGTTTTCTATGTCACTGGTTACTTAAAAAGGCTAAGGTATGCAAATGTCCTCCAGGTATTTTTTTTTTCATCAATGTAATAGGAAGTACTTACAGAAAAAAATCCTTTTGACACCCTGCCTTGTTCCCACCCCAAGGTGAGTGGGCCATCTCAGCCAGGTGAAAACTCAGTTGGATGGGGGAAAAAAAATCATGGTGTGTCAAAAAAAAAAAATCAAGGTGTGTCAAAGCAAATGGATGTGGTATAGGAATGGAGAGGTACACGTGTCCCTTTGGGTGACATCCTGGCACGCATCGAGAAATACGCCCCAGCGCTACAAATCTAAGATTATGACAAATTCTACCTGTGTGGTCTGATGAACAACAACAACAAAAAATACCTATTTGTGTGTTCCAGTTCAAGTTCTCATTTCATTATTTGTCATAAGTGGTTCACAGACTAGGACACACAACTTCAAGGGCTTCATGCGTCAGCATCTGACTTGATCATCTTCGCTGAATGGTCTCTTTAAAAGGGATGGAACAAGCATATCTGGAACTGGGCAATTGTGTCATCTTGTTGAAACCCACAAATGTACAGCTAACCCTTAAAATGTTCCATGTTCTAGTCGTCGGAAAAGTACACATAACACCACACCAATTATAACCATATCATAAGCGGAAACATTGTGTTTCTCTCTCTCTCTCTCTCTCTCTCTCTCTCTTTCATTTTGCTTGAAAACAGATGGCCTGGTCTGCATCATTATTTGTGTCAGTTGCATCAATACTTTCCTTGGCTTAGAGACATGCGTAAATTGACTGCCGTGAATGCAAATTTTGTGGTAAAGGCTATTTACATTAGCAAAGCTCTTGACTTTTCAATCAATAGCCTTTAAAATGTCATCTGGATTATGTCTCTCTTTGGGTTATTTATTAGAAGTCTTTCTGCTGCAAACAGGATGGCAGATTCACCTGTCTTTGGCAATAGGTCTGAAAGTTTCTAAATGGTTTATTGGCATGGTCGTCTTACCTCCACCTCCCTCAGCACACTTTTTTTTTTTTCTCTTAATAGGTTGGCATAGTGACATATAAGACAACCTCAGGGTGTGGTTCTGACAGTTACAAACAAAACTGTACTTCCTTGGTGAAATCAATCTGATGTTTGCATTTATAGGTCCCCTGAAAACTTTGAAATGTTATTTGCTCGCTAAACCCTGACCCAGTGTCATTTGCTCACCACAGAGGTACCCACATTCAACAGAAGCACTGTGCCCGAGACCTTGAGGTCTGATCTTAGGACCTGATCTTAGGACTTCACCAACACTCCTATTAGCAGGAAGCTGGTGTTTGCAGAACACATCCTAAGCGCTAAGCCTCTTTAGAAAGGACGAAGCATGCCTTTACACCTCTCAACAACCCAGGAGGCAGAAATCCTTATGCCTATTTTGCAGGTGAGAAAACTGAGGCCCTAACAAACTTAAGTAACTGAGGGAGCTGTTACTTCAGGTGACTGAGGGCAGTTGGACCCTGGTCACTGACATTCTTCAGAGCTGTGCTTACCATAATCTCCAAGGGTCCTCATTAAACATATAATTCACTGTCCAGACTGGGATGATTTTGAGCGTAAAAAGGGTGCTATTGATAATTATGCTTGTCATACATCATACATCAGGACAGTCACAGACAACCTAGGACATGTTCTCATGCCTCATCCTAGACTCACGGAATCAAATCTCTAGAGAAGCGGCTTAGACACTTTCTATATAGTAAGCATCCCAGATGACTCTCATGGTTGCAAGTGGTCCCCGAACCATGGTTGGCTAGTCTAGGATCACCTAGGGAGCTTATTAAAATCCTGGTTTATGGAACCCACCACCCCTGTGTATTCACATTTAGTGTGACTGGTCTGGGGCTCAGGGTTTGCATTTTTGACAAGGATTTCTAATGTTCTTGCTACATTTAGGAATCATTACCAAGAATACAGGGACTGAATTTGAAATGCACCTTCCTTTTTGTCACATTTGGGGAGACAGAAAAATTTCCATGTTAAGTCTATTCACTATATTGTATACCTGAAACTAATATAACAAATATAAGATTGTATACTATAGTTAAATAAATAATACATTTTTTTAAATGCTTAAAAATTTATTTATAATTTATTTAAAATTCTCTCATGAAGAATATAGTAAAAAAGAAGGAATACTCCCTGCCACCCCAGGCTGTTATGTAACCTTGGGGAAAGTTACTTTAATTCTCTGTGTCCCAGTTTACTCCTCTTTACTAAAGACATATTAATAGGAATACCCTGATTTAATTGTTTAACGTTTAAATTAATTAGGATCATGCTGAGCATGTAGAAAGAACTCACTAAATTTAACGACCATTATGCATACGGTATGTAATGGAATAGTATATAGCCATTATAATGCATGCTGAAAAAATTTTTTTTTAATCTTATTACTTTTAGGTGTACAAAACAATGCAATAGTTATACTTTTCACCCCTCATATAGTGACAACCCCCCTCTCCCAATCCACCGCCCCCCACCCCGAAGTCATACATATCTATTACAATTCCACTGGCTCCACTCCCCCACACAATACTACACATTCCGTGACTATATATGTATATTAAATTGTAGTTGACATACAATATTATTCAGCTTCAGCTTCAGGTGTACAATGCAGTCAGACATCTACACCGTCCATGAAGTGGTCTCCCTAACAAGACATGTATCCATCTGACAAAATATTTACAACATTATTGATTATATTTCCCAAACTGTCTTTCACATCACTGTGGCTGAAAAAATATTTTTAATGATATATTTTTGTTTTCTGATTATTAATTCTTACTATTTCAGGTATCTGTACCTAATTTTCCCCAGCCTGCTTTGTGATTTTTATAGTCTTTCTACTTCTCATGACATTTTATATTACTGTACCTGATTACAATATAACATGTTTCCCAGCTCTTAACCATGGCACTACCACCTGACATTTGACCACCTACTGTCACTCTGCTCAAAACCAATTTTGTGTAACTCTTCCTTCCTTCTGACTTTGTCCTAAAATTCAACAGTGATAATTTCCTAAAATGATGATGCATTGACAAATAGTAAGAATTAGTATTCTAAAAACAGAAAAAGACATCACTAAAAATATTCCTTCAGCATGCATTATAATGGCTGTCTAGTGTTCCATTATATACCTTATGCGCACACCATACTATAGTTAGCCAGTTGTGTAATGTTGGATGTTTAGGTTGCCTTGGTGTTTAGATACTATAATGATTTGTTTACGTGCTTCGTTTTCTTGTTTTGATTAGCTGTGATAATTTCCTCTAAGTAAAGCCAAAGGAATGATTTTGAACATGGTAAATTTAATTCTGTGAGGAATAGAGCCTGAAACATAAATAAGCAACTTGTCCTCCATGTAGCTGTGACTGAGGACTCACTCTTTGTAACTCGATTTCCCACCCACATTTGTTCTAAGGAAAAACAGGGTCAAGAATTGGCTACAATGAATACTTGCTAAATAGTAACAAATAAATAATACTCTGAAACAGGAAAAAAAAATGGGCCACTCTTTGTTTAATGGCATGGAAAAATAAAAAGGCTTTCTTTTATGTGTTGAAATCCAAGTAATGCCTTCTAAAGCTTTAGTCTTCAACTTCAAGGGAAGAAGAATAATTTTTAAGCTGGAGATGGACTTAGTCTGTGTGGCAAAAATAAACATCACACAGATCTAAATGATACTAAGGAATACATGTGTCTTCTTACTGCATACCTGCGTCCCATTACCACATATTAGCAGTTACACTATATAATCAATAGAGCCCGAAAATAATACTGCACATTTCTAATTTTTGAACACCCTAAATGTGTATTTTTGCATAGCTGTGCTTACTTCCTAGGGAGAATTGACAAAAATAATTCTCTTAGTATTTGACAACATTTAACCTGTTTGTCAAAATAATCCTACCAGCTATTTTTTTTTTAAGCTCACAAACAAAGTGAGACTAACAGCATGACTCAGTGTAGCTATTAGAGACATATACCCAGGTGAATCCAAACTCAGCCATGTAGCAGCTGTGTGACCTGGAGCCAGCTCCTAAACCCAGCACCAGGTATGGCATTTGGCACTCAGGGGGCTCTTCACAGATGGTTCCTGTTATCGTCAGAAACTGGCCAGGTGATATCATTTGCTGAGTTACCTGCCGCAACGTGAACCTTCCATGTGGAAGAGCCATCTTGGCTGTAAGACTATAACCTCCTGTTTTGATCGCAGCCACACAGACAAACATCTGCACAGAAATAAGAGTGAGGGATGTGCAAAGCCCCAGGATCCCTCCAGCAGGACTTTGCCTTCCAATGAGCTCCCCCACTGGGTCTCACCCAGCCGGTCACTCACTGCAGCAGCTTTGGTCATAACATTTGCATAGCACGTTAGAGTTGACAAGAAGCATCAGCTGTAGGAGACCCAAAGCAAAGCTGTCCCCTGGATCCATTTTAATGGGCATCGGCGACTTCTGTCCTTGCTCAACTGGAGTACATCTTCCTTGACACTGCTCCCAGCCCTCCCTATTATCGAGAAAAGTTCTTGTGTTTTGCACTCACTGAGCAGGGAACAAAAGCGGCAGGGGAAGTGTCAGAGAGAGAGAGAGATCTGAGCCAGGTTTAAAAATGATATGCTGGCAGGCAGCTCCACCGGACTGGGGACCGTCTGGCCATTACAAAGGTCCAGAGAGGTTGCACAGGCAGCTGAAAATTCCAGCTCTGCTCTCTTGGCATCCTGTGCCCCTGCATTTCCCAGGCTAAGAGCTCGGGGAACTCCTCTTAACTCTTATCTTCAACTCCCAAGTGGGCCTCCATGGTCCAGCAGTGGTCACTCTCAGGAAGCAAGTATTCTTTTGTACCAGGCAAGAGCTGCAGGTCAAATGCAATCACCTTTTTCTCTCACAGAGGAGGAAAGGATCATATATATATATATATATATAATTTTTAAATTAGGGGATGAAGAAAATCCACTCTTTATTTTTTTTTAATATTGTCCTTTCAAGGATGTCTCTATTTGCATAGTTTGATCCTCTTCCTCTCCCCAGCACCAACATTAGTGTGACCTTTTCCTGCTAATTGGAAAATCTTACGGAAATAAACCCTGTCAGAAAATGAGAAGTGACTCCCCCTTTGGATGGCCAAACGACCTCAGAGGGGGAAAGAAGTTCTGAATTTCTGCTCCTTTTGCACACACTGCAAAATCTTTATTACTTCGGAGAGCCTTGGAGCTCAGTAATGCCCCTCCAGTGCAAAGCGGAGTAAATAAATTTCTTCTTATGACCACTTTGGAGAAACACACAACCAGATTTACTCAGCAGGGATAGATAGTGGACAGGATAATGAAGAGAGAATAAGAATATGATCGGGGTTTACAGCCTCTTCTGTCTCTTTAAAGGGTTTTAATCCTTCAGAAACAGGATACGGGGTCCATTTCCTTAAAGATACAGTGTCCCTTCTGGGACGAGTAATGTTATAAAAAGCTAAGATGTAACATCTATCTCGCCATATTGATTGGCACTTCAGTGCGATAAAAGGGGTTGAACAGAAAGGGGAAAAGAGGGGAAAAGGTAAGCGGGAATTACTCTGAAGAATTCAAAGTGTCCCTATAATCTCAGGCCAAACTTCAATGACAGAAACAAAAGCTCCTGAGGCCCCTGTGACATTCATGGGCAGAACTAGATGATTAGGGCGGGTTTCAGGGACAACGGATTCACCTCTGCCAGGAAGTGACTGTTGTGTTAAAAGCAATTCTGATGATTCTGATGGCGCATGCTGATGGTTCTTAAATGGACCCCAAATGAATCAGGCCAGATAGTCTGATCCGTTGCCACTAGCCCAAAGGGCTAGGTCCTATCTCTTGAGAGGTGCTGAATATTGAAATGCTCCAGGGACCCAGCAGGTTCAACTCAGTGGCCCAGATGGAGTGAAGGTGATTTCGGTGACTCTCCTATGTATCTCCTCAGCACCCTGGTTTTAGCCTACCTTCACTCTCACTTCTGGGCATGATAATCGCCATTTTTTCCCCCCGTACATGAGGTCACCTTTGTGGAGCACTCACTGTGCACGAGGTATTCTCACTTAATCTTCATAATAAGTTCTGTGGCAAGGTTATTAGCCCCAGTTTCCAGGATAGGAAAAGGAGGCTCAGAGAGGTCATGCCTCTTGCCTAAGGACACACAGTTTATAAGGGGAAGAGGTGAGATTAAGACCCATGTCTGCCTGAATCTGATGCCCACACTCTCTCCCATTCATTATGGCCAGATCGGGGTCCTAAGAGGGGCCTGAGGTTGCCCTCTTGTGAGTCTGCTCCTAATGCCCCACATCCTCTAAAGAACCCCTGACATCCTTTTTCTGATTTATGCAGGACTCCCAAGTGTTGCCCCGCTTAATCATTTAGGAAATTACTTCTCTTCACAGCTCAAATTCCCATTCTCTCTTTTATCCTTTACCAGGAAAATGGACTGGCCATGACCGATTTCGAGCATGATGACCTTACAATCCATTTCTGTTTTTACGCTGGAACTGACCACTAACAGACACCAGGCTAACTCAGGCCTGCTCAAGAACCAAGGGGCTGCATCTTACCCAGAATGCACCTCTGTCTATGCAAGAACTCAGAGGTTCTTGCCCTTCATCCATGCTGGGGACTCGGGACATTTTGTGGTGGTGTTTGGCTTAAGCCCAAAGCTCTTTCTTGCCCTAGCTCATGAGCATCTTTTGTACCTGTCCTGTGTGAGACCCTCCATGGCCTGCTAAATAGGTTGAGAACCTAACCCTTTGCCTTAACATCCTGTCAAGGTCCTTTGAGATCTGTGTATTCAATACTTCTCAGCCCCCTTTCTCCGTGATTCCAAACAGAAACACTCTGTTTTCCACCCATACTGAACTTTTCATCATTCTCCCAAAACACAGCACCCTTCAAATCTTTCTGCTTTTGCCGTCAATGTGATTGACGTTCTTCCGTAAAGGCACAACGAAAAGTCACCACCTCTGAGAAGCCTCTCCTGATTGCCCCAGCCTGAATCACATTACATACTTCCCTGCTTTGGCTTCCCATTGCCCTTTTATATTGTCTCTCCCCCTAGCACAACCTTTATATCACCCTGTATGGGAATAATTTGTTCATATATTGCCTCTCCTTCCCTTGACTGTGAATTTGTTAAAGCGGGGACTGTGTATGTATCTGATACATACTATGTATCTGATCCAGGTAGGTTTGTTAGTGAAAGAAATGAATGAGTTAAACAGCACTTTTTAAATCCCACTATGTATCAATTCAATGCTAGGCCCTATAATTACCAAATCATATAGACAATCCATGACTTAGAAATCTTTCCACCTTCAGGAAGATCTGACCCAAAGAACAGGATTTGAGTCTCTGCGGTGGACAAATGGAATTCTGCAGCAGATGTATGATACTGTGGCAGACACTGGCTAGCTGTTCACTGAATCATTTTCTTTTTGAGCACGTTGTTGGACTACATTTCCCAGGCTCCCTTACAATTAGGCGTGGTCGTTAGACTGCATTCTAGACAGTGATGTGCATCACTTCCAGGCCTGGCCCATAAAAACCTCCCTTTGCTCTTCCCTGCTCCTACCCCATCCAACTACATACTGGAGGGGATTCCTGGGACCCAGTGGGGGGCAGAGCCACAAGACAGAAGGAGCCTCAGTTGCTGAGACCCCCACCTGCAGAAGGGCTGCCCCAGGACCTGCTCAACCAGGCAAACTAGCTTTGAATGAGCAAGAAATACAATTGTAATGTGTTAATCTGCTAAAATGTTGGTGTTATGTGTTACAGCAGGCAGCCTGCCCTAATAGAGTGACAACTATGCGTGTGTGTGTGTGTGTGTGTGTGTGTGTGTGTGTGTGTATACACAAGATCTCTGAGATTCGCCATGTACTCAGGAGGAATCCCAGACAATCCAAGATGTCCTGGTCCACGTTCCTCTTTCACCTGCAGCTTACAGATTCAAGTGTCCTATAGACACACTGGCCACTTCCTTAGGAAGCCTTATGCTCACCCTCCCTCTAAGTCCAAGTGCCATTCTACCTTGAAATGCGACTCCACAAAGGGCTCGCTGTTGAGTTCTCGTTTTGGAAACTTGACTGCATTCCCTGTGGGTTCTCCTTTCTCTTTCTGCGTTTGGCAAAGCCCCCTTGTCTTGTTCCTGCGAGAGCTAGGAGGTCACCTTTCTCATCCCTTCTCTGCGGCCTGAGCCACAGAGCGATGTATTTCTGGCCATGATTAGTAAGGCGTGGAGTTGGTCCTCTACGACATGGGAAAGGTCCCTTGCTTTGATGTTTCCAGAAAAACTATCAGCATCTCTGAATGTGCGTCTCTCTCCCAAAGTCACGTGTTTTCAGGGCTCTTGTTCCAGGCTTGCGGGAGAGAGCCTTCTGTTGTTTTGTTTTGTTTTGAATAGCAGGGTACTATGAACTAGGAAGCAACAGAACTAGGGTTTCAAAATCCACAAACCCATGCAAAAATGATCATGAAGTCCCAGAAATCCTGAGGCACAGAATCCTGGGACCTCTGAGCTCCTGGACCTTGGAATTGTGGATTCGTGAAATCTTGGAAACACAATCCCTTTCAAAGCAGTCAGTAGGCTACTGGTTTCTAGGATGGAACTTGGAGCGGCGTTCCAGCCTGAGCAACCAGTGTCCACCCCCCAACCCCACCCCCGGGGCTCAGGGAGGTGCGGCAGGATGTGACATGCCAGATTCTCTAGTGACAAGTGTCAGGCAAAAGCCTGGAATGGCAGCCTGAGCACGTACTTGTTGCCTCAACATGTTGTAGGGGAATCCAGCAGCACTGCCTGTGGACAGGCTTCACGGGGCATGCTGCTTTTTCACTTTTTTTACCCCAGGAATAAAGTGCAATGACACCTAGAATGCCGAGCCACCAGGTTTTCACACCCCGAGGTAAGCACACCAGGACGCAGTCCAGTGACGGAAATGACACACCCTTTGAGATGACACTATCTTCCTTTTTGTTCCGGGTTCCTGCCTCTGGATCTGAGCTTTCTGGGGAGTGTCTGAGCTGACCTCTGGGCAGCCGGAGACCCAGGCCAGCTCTTAGGGGAAGTGGTACTTGCTTGAGAGATGCGAGAAAGGGACGGAATCACAAAATGTCCTGCCAAGGAGCTGAGGCAGCCACACCCTTGACGCAGAATTACATTTTCCTCTTAACTCCAAGAGGGTTTAAAGCCAATCTCTGGGCTAGAGTAACGTCATGCAGACTCTCCTTGCCGGCTTTTGTCATTCCAGGACTTATTAGCAGTCGTCGCCTATCCTACCTCTTCCCGAATTGCAGTGTTGTAGGGTATTTTGGTCTCCGTGTTGGTTCATAGCTGGGAGGAAGGAACTCTCGTGGCACAGAGGTGAGATCAGGGTGCGAAGGTCTGAGAGGCGCGAGGGTGATTTTTGACTCTGCCCTTTATTAGCTGTGAGACCTGGGGCAGTTTCTGAACTTCGCCAAGCCTGAGAATTGTTGTCGGAATTACATGAAATAATAACAGCCAATATTCGTGGGCTAAGGATTGTGTGCTAAGTATCACCCTAATTAACAACAACCTTATCCGCTAAGTAGGATTTATCTTTTTTAAACAGATTCAAAAAATGAATCACCAGTGCCCAAGGTCACTCAGCCAAGAAGAGGTAGAGGCAGGAAGAAGTGAGCTTTCAACCACAGCGACAGAGCGGGGCTTCTACGCCTTGGCACTTGCCATTTTTGAGCCGGATAAGTCTGTGTGGTGGCGGCCTGTCCTGTGCACTGTAAGGCGTATAGCTCGATGCCAGCAGCACACACCTCCCACCCAGCTGTGGCAACCAAAGACGTCTCCAGACATTGCCAAATGTCAGGGAGTAGAGTTAAATAATTTGAAAGCCATTGAAATAGATGGAGAATCAGGTGGGATGTGGTGCCTAAAACAATATATGTATCCATATATGTCATTATGATTCAAAATGTGGAACGCTTGCCCTATAACTAATGTCAAGGGTGAGAGAGAGA
>NW_017731369.1:268076-271455 GCF_001890085.2 Hipposideros armiger
AAAACGACAGCAACTTGTCTGTTCCCCTTCCCCCAATTCCCTAGCACTGTTCCCATCCCCCCAATTCCGCAATAAAAATCTTAAAAAATATATATGCAAACTCGTGGAGACATTTTTCAATGTATTTTGAGGTCATGATTCTGGCAGTGGTGTGTGCATGACCATTAGTCACACACTCAGTCTCACGAATCTTACTACACAAAGTGATCCCCACACTGGTGGAACTGGAAGTAAGTGACGCTGGCAGGGAGAGGGGTTCACCTGTGCAGCGCCTGCTCCATCTGAGGCCCTGCTAGGAGCCCTGCATTCTCTACACTGTGTAATCCTCCCATGAGCCCTGTAAGGTGGTCCTTATTTCTCTCCCTTTCCAGGGTGGGCAGCTGAGGTTCTGGGAGTGCGAGGAACCTGGCCGAGATCGTACAATCAGTCTGTGGCGCAGCCAAGATAGCCATCAAAATCTTTCAGATGATGATACTAATATAACTCTTGGGGCCCCCAAAGGAAGAACAGTTGGCCCTCAACTCTCTCACTTACAGCATCTTGTGGATGGGAAGGATCATTTGTTCATGCTAGGGTCATCCTTCAGTGTTTTCTGGACCCACAAAGTTTTCTGAGGGTCCTTGTACACCTATCAGTGTGTCACAGCCTGAAACACCCAGAGATACATGCACAGGTCATTTCACTGGAAGGTCAAGCATGCAAGGACAGGAGTGCAAGAGAAGCCGGGAGAGCAAAATATGTCTGGGATATGTCTGTGTCTGGCCATGTCGTGTGCTGAGTGACAGTCACACATTCCATGCTGCACCTTTGGCCAAGGCAGGAGTTGGGTAGGAGCAGGGCAGGGGTATTTCCCCGGAGAGGAAATGCTGACTTGAGTTTTAAGGGTGAAAAGCACTGGGGCTGAAGAAAGAGGAGGAAGGAAGTGGTAGCTGGAAAACAGACCTGTGTGAGAAAAATCAGATTTGGGGGACAGTGAGGAATAACAAGCATTTTAACAGTCCACGTCTCCTTGTAGGAGCAAAGGGATTGGGATGGGGGAGGGAAAGCAGCAATTGCAAGGCTCTGTTTTATGCCCATTTGTCCAAAGGAAACAGTCACATAGTTCTCCTTACGTGCATGTTCAGCCCACATTCTCCACTTCGTAAGGTTTCTATGACATCCTACTGCCTGGACCTGTGGGCAAGGTAAAGCTGTCTCAAAAATAAGGGAAATTTATTTTATTCTAGTGGAAAAAAAGAAAACCAAAAAAAGGGGGAAAAACCCCTGTAAAACAAACCACGTGTATAAGAAATACAGAAAGATTGTGTCAGGTTGAGGAACAAAGGAGAAAGAACCTAGGAGCTGACAAAGCTCTGCGGAAAGGAAGAAAGGAAAGGAAGAAAAAGAAAGAAGAAGGAAAAAGAAAGAAAGAAGGAAGGAAGGAAGGAAAGAAGGAAGGAAGGAAAGAAGGAGAGAAAGAGAGAGAGGGAGAAAAGGAAAGGAAGGAAGGAAGGAAGGAAGGAAGGAAGGAAGGAAGGAAAGAAGGAAGGAAGGAAAGGAAGGAGGGAGGAAGGAAGGAAGGAAGGAAGGAAAGAAAATGAAGGGAAGAAAACAAAGCTGCTTGGGAAACAGTCAGAAGTTGTTTCATAACATTTTAAAACCAAAGTTGGCTCAAATATAAAAGATTTCTCCTTTCTTGATAAGATTACTGTCTTCCCCTCAACTCCTTCAACAGTGCTAAAATAATCTTTTACTGTAGAACAGTTAATCCAGGATCTATCTTCTTGAAGCATCCTCACTAAAACTCCTTGCAAGCATTGGCAGTGCTTGGAGCTGTCTCCCCAACATTTCACAATGTGCCCTCCTGGAAAATGCAGCCCACATTCTTAAAATAGAATCCAATCTCTGGCTGAGCAGGGAGTTGAACTCATGTCATGAAGAAGGAGGGGTCCTGGCTGAGGCATGGCTCTGGCTAGGATCTGGGTTTCCCCAGGGATAGAAGACAGAAGGGACAGCTGGAGGGGACGTGTCCAACCGGCGCTTTCCTTCTGGCCTCCTGGTTCTTTCAAATCCTCAGAAGCCTCCAAATTTAAACCAGTCTCGTCCCGGTGGAACAAGCAAAGCCTGACGGACTCCAGTGGTAGCCCCTCGGTTACAGCCCGCATGCTCTTCCCAGGGCTGTGGAATTCTGACACCGTTGGGGCAGTGAGAGAAAGGAGCCTGGAATTTGGTGCTGGAGGACAATACAACTGGTTGATTTCCTTAAAGGAGCAGCCTCAGCCTCCTCCTCCTCTGTGAATGAAGGCCTACCTCTGAGTGGTTTTGATCATTACATGAGGACAGCACACAGTAGGGACTCGAATATGATTTGTCTTACTCTCAGTTAATGTTGTTTCTAGTACCCAGGAGGACGTTGTTGGAAAAATTGTGCCTGAAGAAAGATTCCCCCACGGGAGTTAATGCTCAGCTTTTTGTATTTTGCAGGGAAAGCTAAAGTCGTGTCAAGACCCTGACCTCCAGCCAGGAAAGTGGCTATGGTGGTGGAGATGAGAACTGTGATGGGGTCCTCAGCCCTGAGTATTTACTGTCAATATTTCCAAAGAGAGATGAGGTTCTGAATCAAGCTACCTGGGCTCCAAGTAACAACCCTAAGCTAGTAGCTTCTTCATATTCTTTTCCACAGCTAACATTTCTAGGGAATTCTCTATGCCCCTCCCCTTTTTCTTCTTAGAGCCACATCTCCACCCACATACACATGCACACATACTCTCACACGCGCCCATTCACACGTATATCCACTCACACCCACATGCATACTCATACACTCACAAATGTGCATTCACACACTCACATGCAACAGACATGCACACACATACACGTCCACTCACACATGCACACACACACACACACGCACACTCTCATGCACACACACACATCTCTCCAAAACCCAATTCTTCTTGCAAGCTCTCAGTTTTAACCAAAGAGCAGGAAACCCTCACGTCACACCCTCACCTTTTCAGATGTCTTAACCAGCCCGCCTAGTTGCCTGGTTTTGTTGAAGCCAACGCAAGCAGCCTTTCTGGGTGTAAGCCTTTCACTGACTCTTCTGCTGTAGAACCTTGGTAGCCGAACCTAAGGGCGCTCAAGTCTTGCTCCCTGCCTTTCCCACCTGCCTCCCACATCCTCAGCCTGATGCCTCAATTATCTGCAGCCTGGGGCCACATTCCCTGTGGACCTCTGACTCTATGTGTCTGAGCAAGCTTCTCTGTTTCTTCCTTGTCCATCTGGCAAACTACCTCTCATTTCTGCACCATTTGCTCAACAGTCTTCCACTGAGTACCTGCCATGTGCCACACTCTGAGCTGGGTGTGTGTGTGGTGGGGGGTGGGGGTAGGCGGGG
>NW_017731369.1:271510-357998 GCF_001890085.2 Hipposideros armiger
GATGGGGAGTGGAGGGAAGAGCTGATAAACAGAAGTGTCACTGCCCTCCAAATCACAGCTCTTTATGGCTTATCTCTAAACATTGCTTCTTTCCGGAAGCCTCCCGTGATAGCCTCTCTCCCTGCCCAGGTGAAGGCAGTCACTCCCTCTTAAGAATCCCTGCCACTTCCACTACTATGAACCAACTTACAATTTCACCCCTAACCCTGGTGCTTCTTTAGCTCCCGAGATGCTAGAAGTCAGCTCCACCAGCCAACTGCATAAGGCAAGCCCTGGACCCCTCTCTCTTCTTCCTTCCTCACCTCAGATCACCGCCAATCCTAAGCATGTTACCTCCTGAATACCTCTCCGGTTTGCCCTTCTCTGCATCTCCATCACCATCGTTCTAGTCTAACCCACCACCATCTCTTGCCTGGACTGTTGCAGTAGACATCTAATCACTCACTCTGCTTCCTGTAATTTAATCTCTTCACAGCGGCAGCCAAGGCAATGTTTTGAAATCATTAATGTCATTGATTAGTCCACCTGCCCTTAGCTGCCTCCCCACCACTTCTACTGTCAAATGCTCCTGGTTTTTCGTGGCTCTGACATTGAATACCAAGACCTTTGCTTTCTTCATCAGCCCTGACCCACCCATGAGCCCACCACTCTCTGCAGCATGATTTAGTTCCTTAAACCCACAGGACCTTTGCAAGTGCCATTTCCTCTGTCTAGAATGCTCCCTTCCCGCAGCCAACTCCTGCTTTCCATCAGCTTTCAGTTTAATTATTACCTTTTTAGGGAAGCCTTCCTGAACCTCAGGACTTAATCAATCTACCCTCATAAATATCCTGACAGCACTTGGGTCCAAGGCCATTTTAGGGTGTTCTTAGGCCCTGAGGCACTCCGGCATTTGTGGGTTCCCTCCTCCACTAAAAAATAAACTTGATAATTGGTATAAAGATCAATGTACTCCAGACTGGGTTCATTAGTATACAGTCAGTATTATTATACTCATTCTCTCTTTTGATTTTAAAACAAATTAAAATCAAAACATTTTCATCGGCCCCCTAAAATGTTTCATGGGCACTGTGCCTTGTTTCTGATGAGTACGTGGACCCAGCTGAGTCAGTCCTGCACGGAGCGTGGCAGATGTGAAAGTTTGCAGTTAAGGGAGCAATGTTCCTGGTTGATGTCAGTCCTTGCCTCTGAGCTCCGTGAGGTCAGGGGCCACGTCTGCTGTCCTCACTGTCCATCCTCAGCAGCTAGCCAGGGCTAGGTGCCGCCCAGGTGAGCGCTCAGGAAATAGCAGCTGAATGAGAATATGATGCGCTGGTCTCCCCTACCAGATGCTGAACTGGGAGCAGCAGGGAACGACCCAATTCTCCTCTCCTTCTGGTGTCTGACATCAGAGGATGGTACAGGCTCCACAGACAGAAGGATGGATGTTTCTCACTTGCACAGAGCTCTGCAGGCCGCAGCAGCGGTCAGCACCCCAGCACCTCCATGGCCAACCAGCTCTGGGCTGGGGCTGCTGAGCAGGACACTTGCTCTGAGTACAGGACACCCAGCATTGCTCTTGGACACCACATGGAGGAATGCAAATGGCCTATTTGTGGACAGTGTCACTTTACCACCAGCAACACCTCTCGGGTATGTGGAAGGAACTCAAGGTGGCCATTCTGGGGCACAGCTGCCTCACTTTATGGCCTCTGGACACAGAGAAAGGGGCAGAAGGACCAGTGCCCGGGGCCTGTTCCACCAACAGCTAAACTGTTTGCTTTTCAAATACACACAACGCAATGAGAGCAGAGTTTCTCAGGGAGGCAGAGCCTGAGCCGGGGTGGGTGTTCTGTCACAGTGGCCCAGCTCCCAGCAGACTGCAGGGAGACCACTGCCAGGATCAGACCATGTTCCCATAGCCTGGTGTGCCAGGCTTATCGGTTAGAGCGTCAAGTGACCAGAACATGACGGGGAGCTTGACCCTTGACCCCGCCCGGCTCACTGATCCTAAGCTGTGATTATTTTTAATTTCGATGACGTCCATATGGGAGAAGGCAGCCCAGCACAGCTACATGATCCCATCCAGCTCCAAAGATGCTGGCGGGGACTGTGCAGCTCACGAGGCAGGGTACGGAGACGAGTCTTGGCGTCACACAAATGAGGTGCTGAGTCCTGCTGCGACTGCTGCTCACACAATGGGGACAAGTCGTTTGACCTGTTTGTAAGAATTAAAGGAGATAATGTAGGTTTGTGAGTTTCTAGATGCCTGGCACCTAGAGAGGGGCAGTGAAGGCCACTGCTGTTAGCTTTTAAGTGTGAGGACTTCGACGTGAAACAAGAATGTTTCTCAGTTATAAAGCCCGCGTTGGCTATCTCATTCTCTCAGATGCTTGTTCTGAAACACATTTCTGCGAGGGGGTGGGGGGGGGTGGTCCAAGATCTAGGCAGTCCAGGAAGCAGCCATTGGCCTGGCTTTTGCTGGAAAGGTGATTCAGAGGCTGCTCTGGCGTGAGTGGGATTTTCCCAGCAAGAGTGACTGATGATGCCATGAGCATCAGGACAGGCCACCTCTGGCTGCCCCAAAAGGCCACAGGTTCAAGTGCATTTTTCCAGGGAGGCCTAAATAATGCAAGATTGAAGCAGAAACAGAGCCAGTGCTCATGGCCCATAGGCGTCCTGGACAGTGAGAGGAAGCCAGGCATATTTAGAGCCTGGTGTGAGTTCAAAACTGTACCGGACCTGCAGATTCCCAATCCTTCTCCCTCCATCCGTCATCCTGTACATGTGCCTCCGCCCCCCCACCCCTCTGGAAAGGGAGAGTCAGGAAGCTTTTACTGCCAGCACTTTCTTTCCTAAACCAGGTCATCTTGCTGCCCTGTCCCCAAAAGGGCATGCTGATATATCTTTGAACAAGGTCTCAGGAAGTGATGGTGGTATCAGTTCCAGTAGCTTACTGATAGAGGTGTTTGCTAATAGTGACTTAACAGGAAGTTCTGAGGCACACCAAGAAGTTTCTCTGATAGGATGCTGGTGTTTTGAGGCCACTGCTTGCTGAAGAAGCATGTAGGAGAGAGGATAGTGCTGTCTCATTTGTTCACCAGACCATCCACTCAACCACCTGCAGCTCATGCTCACTGAGTACCTATCATGCCAGGAGAAGGGTTATACTGGGGGACGAAAACCAGCCACAGTTATTGTCCTTGGGCTGTGTCTAGCCAAGGAGGAGAATTCAGAGAGACATTAAATAATCACCCAAATCAAGCCAGAAGTGCTTCTGGGATAAGTGCTATGGAGCAAGGTCACACCGATACCCCAGGTGCCCAGTTCTCATATTGCATCTTAAAAAGAGACAGTGACATTTAGGAGAGATTCCAGAAGCAGGTGGCAGTGATGATGGCACATCAACGGTTTCACGCACAGGACAGCTGGAAGAGAAAGGACCTTAGCCTGGCCAAGAAAAGGTCCTGGGATGTTGGGTTGCCCTCTTATAGTATGTGAAGGATTGCTGTTGATGGAGGATGGAAAGAGACAGTGTGATTCTGACTGGGACCCCAAGGAAGACCAAGGGCCATGGGTGGAAGGGGGTGAGGGTGACTCTCAGATCCACATAAAGAATTTCTGACTCCTAATCCTGGAATGGCTACCTCAGGAACACAGGAAGCTGTCCCTGGAAGAGGTATCTGGCCTCGTTTCTGTCTCTGTCGGCCACCCTGCCCATGTGCCTGTGATCAGCTCCAATGAGAAGGCTATTCCATACATTTTGATGGCTTGTTCCATCCATTTGAACCTCCTCACTTCTTTTCTGGCTCCTGTTCTGCTACTTCTCTGTTTCACCTTTCTTGGGCAACCTCACCTGACCTGTGGCCCATCTGCAACCTCCCAGATGTCCTTGGATGATGCTTTCCTGGGATTGGCGGGAACATGGTGGTGGCTAAAAGAATGGGCTTTGGAGCAAGACAAACACAAGATCAAACCTCAGCGCCGCCACTCATGGGTCACGTGGCCTTGTGCCAATGGCCCCTCTGAGCCTGTTTCCTCTTCTGCAAAATGGGAGGTGGGGGCTGATGCCACCTGCTCAGACTTTGAGGGGCATTAGATGAGAGTGTGTGCAGATGCCCACAGGCTCTGGGGAAATGATCTACTTTCCTTTTCTTGGACTAGCAATTAATCAATTTGCCTAAATTCTTTTACTTTTCATCCAGGAGATTGGGGCTGAGCGGACACAACCTTGGAAGATCACAGTAGGGAAAGTTTTGCCTTCTCTGCTTGTTCTACAAGTACTGTAGACATTTCCATCAAAAGTCAGAGAAGAGGCAAGATCTGTGTTCAGGAGACATGGAGCAAAGGGTTGGTCTGCCGTGTAGAGTAAATCATAGTCAACCCAAAATGGATAGCTCTGGATCACCTACCTGCCCTTTAACCAACAGTGTATTGGAGCTACTCAGACCAAAAGAGCCGATTGTGGGAATCTCTTCCTCACTCCGCATTCAGTGACATCACCTTGTTAGCTTGAAATCAGCTACGGTGGGAGCATTTACACCATGGAAAATGGCAAAATCACCACATCCGGGCCCCCACGACCCCCCAGAGAGCTGCCTTCCACAGTAAGAAAAGAAAGGCCCAGATCTCCTGATCCACCTTCAAACCCTTTGCGTTCCTGAGAAAAAAGCCTGAGTGGTGCAGATGCACACTGGACCTCAGAGCAGCTCTTTCTGTCTCATGCTGACATGCAGAGAGAACTTGTCTGGCAGAGTTGGCACCCAGGCTCCGCGTCCCTCTCTGTTGTCTCCTCATTAGAGGAGTAGAGAGTGCCTGGCTAGATCACCCATTACCCTGACATTGCCAGCATCCTGGGAGAGTTTGTGGAGATCTTCACCTGTGTACTTAGAAAGGATGCAGGCGTTTCCAGTGGCTGGGAACAGGCAGTCCCTATGAAGCCCAGAGCCTAGGCTAGAGCCTCTCAATAATCTACCATTTCCTTATAGGGACCAAAGCAGGTCAGGCCTGGTGCTGAAGTTTGATTAGTAATAAGAACATAGCAGCTTAACCTCTAACATTTAGCACTCTCCCCCAGATCGAATTACTGATCTCTATCTGGGAGAGCCATGCTACCCGGCTGCCTGGGAACATTACACCTCTCTAAAAGCTGTCAGTCTCTGTCACTGTCTTTGCACAATGGAGCCCATAGCTATTTTTAAAGGACTGTGTCACCTTTCAAGAGAAATTGTGTCTGCATGGAAGATTGACCTTTTTTTTTTTTTTTGGTTGTTTTATATACAGATTTGGTGGTCTTTCGACTCCCAAGGTGAAGGTGGGTGCTTAATACCCTACAAGCCATCATTGTTTCAATTTTTGATTTTAGGGAAAATGTGAAAGAATTGAAGAAAATAAAGTAAGTGCCAAACGTCCCTATTGTCTGTCGAAAAGAAGGGAATGAAACAGAAGGGAGATTTGTCCTGTAACTACTGGGTGGTAAGCATGTGACTGAAACAATCACTATTTTGTTTAATCCTTTCCCAAATTCTGCAAGATAAAGGGTTGTTAACCCCATTTGCAGATGACTCCAGGTAGCATGGCAGACTCTGGAATCAAACTCCCTGGGTTGATAATCCCAGCTTGATTTGGGGGCCACTTCCTCGCTGTGACCTGTGCCTGAATTTTCTCATCTTCAAAGAGGTGATATTAACAGGCTTACCTCATCATAAAGTCACTGTGAGAATTTAGTGCGTTAATCCAGTGTAAGTATTTAGACAAGTGCCGTGAACATAGTAAGAGGCCCATAAATATGGCCTTTTATTGGAGGGTAGAGTCTAGTGACTACTACTTTTTAGGCTTTTTACTAAAACTATCGCTCTGCTTAATTCTCATAGGTGCCTTGCAATGAGAGTTATCTCTGCCTTTCAGGAGGATATAACAATGCTTGCCTCAATGGATTTTTTATTAGGAGGGTTAAATTGAGATCCTTCATTTCAAGTGTGTGACTCAGCGCCCAATGCATGGAAAGTTCCCAGCACGTGATAGCCGTTTATTAATCATCATTAGAAACAGTCTTATCATGAGGAAACTGAGATTTAGAAAGTTTCTGGATGAACTATAGGCATAAAGAGTAGGTTGGCACAGTGAAAACATACAGAATGTTCTGGAGGACTTGTCAAAGGCAGATGAGGTGGTCAAGTTAGACGCAGTGAGTAAGATTATAAAAACCGTTGATAAAACTCTAGAATGCATGCTTTTAAGTTCTGCCCTGTAAAGAAAGTGAAACCACAAGTTGCAGATGATGCATTATGGGTGTGGTTTATACCCTGGGCACATGTGGTTCTCCATCACAGCCTCACTCAAAGCAAATGTCTTGCTCTCACAAACGAGACCAGTGAAACAGCATGCTTACACTGATATGTTTCAGGTTAAAGCACAGTGTTTGCTATATATTGGTGTATCAGTTGCTACGATTCTCTGCTTTACCCATCTTTTATGAATATCCATCCAACTAGTAATCCTGTTAGCTTTGCATGAGGGACTTTGTAGTGCATCTGCAAACCCATTCCAGCTTCAAGAACTATCCCCACATCTTTCATTACTGCCCAGCTTGGATTCCTAAGAGGAACGGAGCCTGCAGGAAAGTAGAGGGGCACAGCTGAGTTTATCCGAGCATCTAGTAACTTAAGAATCATTTAGGAACTTCCTAACTCGAGACATTAGACATGCAAAATCAGGTAAGGGGGTCCCTGTCCTTGTGGATCTCTCAGCCTGGTGAAGGAGACACATTAAAATAATTATAATACAGTGATATTGATGCTTAAATAGAGGTCTGATAAAGTATGTGGCAGCAAAACGAAAGGAATGGTTAATTCTGCCTAGGGTTGCTGGGGCGTAGAGAGGAGATTTGAGATGGGCTGTGCAGGGTAGTTAGGAGTTCACTAGATAACAGGGCATCTTGTGATGCAGATGAGCACCAGGCCCTAGAGCAGCTCTTTCCGTCTCGTGTTGACGTGCAGAAAGAGCTTGTCTGGCAGAGTGGTTACCAAGGCTCCATGTCCCTCTCTGTTGTCTCCTCATTAGAGGAGTAGAGGGTGCCTGGCAAGATCATCACTTAACCTTAAATTGCCAGCATCCTGGGAGAGTTCGTGGAGCCCTTCATTCTGAGTACTCAGGAAGGAAACCTGGAGGGTGAAAGGGTGTGACCTTTTGGGGGATGGCAAGTAGTTCAGTATAATTCAATGTAATATGTGTAATCATTGTTGCTGAACTTCCAGAGCCTAGTACAGTGCCTGGGACGGAGATGCACTCAGTAACTACCTGTTAAAGGAATGAGTAACTGGTGGGTGGTCCCTTCACTCCACTTTGTGATCAGAAGTCTTAGCTCTCCTCTTAGAACTGCTCTAGGCTTCAAGAGTCTACTACAATTTATTTTGCAGGGAACAGGGGGTGACTGGATCTCAGCTGGGCTCACTCATATGTCTAAGGTTTGGTTGGGAGCTATCTGATCTAAACTGGGTTGCTTGGGATCAGAATGTCTTTATTTCCCCCTCTTCAAAATGATGCCATAGTAGCCAGAGGCCGATTATCTCATAGGGGAGACGTTTCTTAGAACCATGAAACTTTTGGTGAGGTACATGTGTCTTCAGAGTTCCTCAGCATGTACTGTTTCTAACCAAGAGCACTAAACAATGGTTTTCAAGATGACACCTAGACTGGGTTAGTCTGTGCAGATTTGATCTTTTGGGGCCTCATGACGCTTTCAATAATTGAGATCTGATCTCCTCTGCCAAGTTGACTTTTTTCATGTATATTTCCACAAATGTTTGATCCTGAGATCTCCTGGTTTCTCTATAAAACCATTTAAGTGTCTTTTGTGTTTTTACTTCAGCAAAATAAATATTCCTTTACTGTTGCTAAGAACACCCCTGGTTTCCCAGCTGTCATTCTCATGGTGGCAAGCTTTTCCCGAGTCTGGAAATAGTGTTAGGACATTCAAATCCTCAAGAAAGGAGAATAGGCAAAATAAATTCAGTTGTAAGAGAGTCAACCTTTACAAAATAACTGCAGAGCAGAACCCCTTGGTACCAAATACCTTCTGGAAACTTAGGTAGAAAATAGATGTTAAGAGTTTATAGGCAGGGTAGGGCCTATGAATAGAGGCAAGATTGCCTATGTTCAAATAACAAGTTGACCTCTGATTTGCTTTCATGACCTTGGATAAGTCTGGGAACCTTTCAAAGTCTCATGTTCTTCAGCGGTAAAATTGGGTTGTTAAATAATAATAATGATAATAATAATATACAGTTAGTGATTGTCATACATATTGAGTTTTCCTGACCTTCTAGACACCTGGTGAGATTATACCTTCCTGTCCCCTGAACTTAGGCGTCACCATGTGACTTGCTGTGATTGATGAAGTGTGAGTTGAAGTAAAGGGTGTTGCTTTTCTGATGGAAGCTCTGAGAGTGAGGGTGCAATTTCCCATGCTTTCTTTTCATCTCCCGTAATAACTGGTAATCTCCAGATGGGGTTTCTCAGTCAAAGGTCATGGAATGAGAAAGATGTGGAACCAGAGATCCCCCTCTGACCTGTGATGGACAGGCAGCATGAGCAAGAGGTAAGCCAATGTTTACTTAAGCCATTGAGATTTGGAAGTTGTTTGTTACTGCAGCATAGCCTGACCCATACAGATTCCTATAAAGATTTACTGAGATCATATATAGCAAGAACGTATCACAGCACCTCGGACATAAGAAGCACTCCATAAATATTACTGCCTTTGGAGCTAGTCACCATAAAAATGCTATGAACAACTCGAGAACTTTTCCCTCTGTCTGACAGAGAATAATGTCCCCCTAAGCAGTCATTTGTTCTTCACGGCACTTGATTCTCCCTGAGAGTGCAAAGATCAGCTATGTAGAGACTGCCATCTTCCACACTGTGACATTTTTCCATGCTTCCTTTTTCGGTGAGTTCTCTGGGTGCTTAACTTTGCTGAATACCCGCTTCTCTGAGGAAGTTAGCTCCCTTGCCCTGGCCTTGTTACTGATCAGTTGTGCCTTGTCTCACAGCAGAACCAGGTGAAGCCACCGCGGAAGGGACCCTACCTATCTTCCTTGGCTTGGAGGACTGCAGTTATCAGTAGGGCTGAGCGGGGCAAGCAAGTCACACAGACATAGTTACAGGGTTGCTTGTTGCAATCAGAACAGACTTGATGGGATCTAGGTTTTGAAGCCTAGTTGGGTCTTAGAAAGTCTTATCACATCCAAAGTGTTCTTATTAAAGGAAGGGAAGGTTCAGACTACTGCGTGCAAGGAAGTCAGAGACTCAAGGGATTGGACATCTACAGAGACCGTTGACTGGTCCACACAGGGAAAGGGGGAGGCAAGTTATCACATCTGAGGCACCAGCTGTGTGGGTTGCGCACATTTTCTCATTTAATGGGAAACCGACTCCTCTAATCAAAATAACTTTAGCGACCATTAATTGAGTTGAGCTTCTTCCTCAAACTGACTTACGTATGTGAACTCGTTACCTCTTCATTCTCATTCTGCTCGAGATGTATTACCATCAATTTTAGGGCTTTTTACCAAATAAAGACATTGGAGGTTCAGGAGTGCTAAGATCACCCAACCAACGATCAGCAAGGCTATGATTCCAGTCTAGGTTTCTTAACCTCAGAAGCCATTCTCCATCTATCAGTTTCAACTTTCCTCAGATGTCCTGATTAATCATCTGGGGGCTTGTAAAACTGAAAGAAAAAAAAAATCAAATCCTTAAGCTCCTCATGAAAGATTCTGATTCAGGACATTTGTGGCAATGCCAGAAATTTTTTGGAAAATTCCCCTGGTGTTTCCTATGGCGAGGTGAGCTTCGGCAGCTCTGGCTCACAGGGCTGGTTTCATGAGCAAGCAACCTGTGGGGTCACATGTGGCCCCATGCTCAGCGGGATCTTGGGTGTGGTCTCATAGTCTACTGTCATAGTCCTGACGTGCTTGATATTTTTATCTCTGAACTTGTGTTTTGTAAGTGAAGTCCCACGTGACAAAGGAGCAGGCACGTGAGCAGAAGAGATACGCAATATGTGTGTGTCCGCCAATCCCTGCCACTCTGTTTGCATACGGCATTTTTAGTGCCCCGTGAGCACAGGATTCAGGTGGGCCCACAATGCGTGCCAGTTCAGTGAGGCTCCGAGCGAGTCCAAGGTGAGGTGTGTAACATCTACGACTTAGTAAGTGAGGATGCTGACAACCCTTAGAGGCCTCAAACCAGCACTTACTTGGAACACAGAAAGAATGCAATGACATTCTAAGAAACACGAGTGACCAAGGAGCCCTATCATATCCTGTCTAACTTAAGTTACTTCCCTGTATTAGGCAACCACATACGCTGCAAACGATGACAGGGAAGGAAAGTGAAGGATTGGGTAACCCATAGTTCCTTTTAGATCTTCCTCGCTTACCAGTAAGCCAGAGGTAGAGAGTGTTGGTAGAGTGCATGCGTATTAAGAAGTAAAATAAAAACAGTTGAGTTGGTTTTGTACAGCATTTCCAATGTCCTGGTAAGAATATAGGGCCTATGAATGTATGAGTTATGAGACACAAATTGTATAATTTTGGCGATTTCATATATGAGCTAAACACGTTACAGTTGCATTTAAAAATGGCATTGAAATGCACCCACTGAAGACATGGACATTAAAATATTCTAAAATCTAAAAAAAAAAATGGTATTGTATGACATTAAGGTGAATGTTAAAACATGCTAATACTTTAAATTTTTAATTTTTCATTACTTAGAATGACATTAAATAGCAGATGTAAAAACACCGTGGCAATATGAGGAAGAGATCATGGGAGAAAAGCAAAGGCTTTATATTTCAGTACCGTTAATGATATTTCCCTTACTTTTTGAATAAAGAGACCACATTTTTATTTTGCACAGGGCCCCACAAATTATGTAGCCGGCCTTCCTGGTCAAAATATTAAGATGATTACTTTATGTTTCCATTTCTCTTTTTTAAAAAAAAAATCTGTTTTGACTAAGGTAAATATTTTGGAAACGTAGTCATGATCTGTATAGATAAGTAATGGGGAAAAACAACTCCTAAACCGGTCGACAGCACCTTATCCCCTTGACAACCAAACATGCTGTGTTTTCACACTTGTTTTCTTGAATATTAAAAAAGCGCTATTCCATAAAGGAGGTTTTGGGAACCTTACACTCAGCCCTCACTTAAAACAACCAGCCTCCAAGCTCAAAGTGTTAAGGGTGCCGTGGTGGGGAGAAGCAAGGGATCACAGGAAAATTTCCAGTGAAACTGTCAGCGGCGGAGGTTTCCTGGCCTAGTGGAAAGAGCACAGACTCTGCGTCCAGTCAGCCCTTGGCTTGAGTCCCAGACCAACCACTTGGTATGTTTGTCACTTGGGACAAGTCGTCTCCTCTCTGAGCCTCAGTTTTCTCACCTGTATAAGGGGCATGCCAATACCTGTCTCATACGATGGCTGTTAGGATTCCAAAGGATGTGAAAAGGAACTTCACTCCCTGCCTGACATACAAGTATGAAGCCCTTTTCTCCTTCCCCCTGTCTCGCCACTAATGGAAGTGGTTCTTTACTGTTCCCCAGAAAAAAGTAGAGAGGAATGAAGTGATTGGTTTCCACCTGTGCAAATCTGACAGGCCACCAGGGAGGGAGATGCAGAAAGGGAGGGAGGGGAAAAACGTTTAAAATAAGTGCAGCTTTCTGAAAGCCTGCATACCCTAGAAGTACCAGCATCCTTACAGGGACGTGCTGTCTCTACACTCTCATGATTAGTTTCCAGGGGCTCCCTAACACCCTGAAAAATCAAGAGCTTTTTTACCTCCCAGGTGCAGAACCCCCTAGGGAGGTAAAGACCTCTAGAAACTCTACCTCTTCCTGGTGGTGCCTCTATGGCTCAGTCCCCTGAAGCTAGTCTTTCTCATCTGTCAAGTGGAGGTTCTAAACCTGCCTTTAGTGGTACTGGGAGGACTCCAGGATATAGAGCAGTGCTGTCCAAAATAACTTTCTGTGATGATGGGAATGTTCTATCTGTGCTATATCCAAGATGGCCACATGTGGCTACTGAGCCCTTGAAACGTGGCTCGTGTGACCAAGGAATGGAAGTTTCAGTTTCATTTAATTCTAGTTCTTTTAAATTCCCATGGAAACAGCTGCATGTGCCTAGTGGCTCCCGTACAGGTCAGCAGGGTCCCAGTGAATGCAAAAGCCTACCGTGTTGTTGGCCCTCAGTGACCTAGCCCTTTGTCATTCTATTATCCTGCTTCTGCAAGATCTTTGTCAAACCAAATTCTTCTGAGGGTCTTGCAGCTCTCAGAGGCCTTTCCGGTGGCTAAGTGCTTTCAGAAGAGGACAAAGTTTGACCAGGTCTAGACTTGGCCAGTCTGTGACGCTCTGGGTCATCAAGCACACACTCCATTTGTCCAACAAGTGACAAGGGCAGAAAGATCCTGGACACATGGCTCCCTGCAGGCCTGCTCCAAAGCTGGAGGCTTCCTGGTCTGCATGCTGTTCCCTGCCTTCCCATAGAGGTAGAGGAAGAGAACTTGGGCTCCAGAATGAAGCCCAGGATCACACAGGCTGGGGATCCTTTAGACAGCCAGGTTGGTTTCCGCCATGTTTGGGAGCCAACTCTTTCATCTTGCGGAAGCTCCTTCTACAATAATTCTTGAAAAAGCCACGCTCCCAGTTCTCGAGGCTTCGGGTTTTATTTGCTTAAAAGCATCCGTAAAGGAAGGAAATGGCGGGCATTAGGAGTAGGATGGCATCTAATTATGAACTATGTAGACAAGTCTCAAGACCTTTTCTAGAGCTCCTGTCCCATGAGTCTAGGAGAGGGTATTTTACAGAGCGATCCATCTGAAATCAGTGGTTTTGAGTACATGACGAAGAGAAGAATGATCTTGGTTGTATCAGAGATATTTGGGAAGTGTCTACTATAACCCGGGCACATTTCTGAAAACATTGTATTCCCTCTCAGACTAGATGCTAAGGTCTTTTTTCAGATGGCCTTAAAGTCCCCACCAAGGTGGCCCCTGATACCCTTTGCTTTCATGTCCTACCTTCTTGTCCTTTCCTTAGTTCACTTCAGTTGCAATGGCTAACTTGTGTTTCTGCAACATGCCATTCAAGCTCCTACCTCGGGGCCTTTGCACACGCTTTTCTGTCTGCTATCCACATGACTGACTCCTCACATCCTCATTGCTTAAATGTCAGCTTCCTAGTCAAGCCTTCCTTGACTTTCCCTCCCAATTTAAAACTAAAACCCTTCACCTCTGACTCTCTAACCCATTTCCTGCTTTACATTTCTCCATTTAACATCTCACTTTTCATGCACCATAGGTATTCTTGGTTGGTTTGTTTATTGTCTATCTCCCATATTAGAAAACAGATTCCAGAAGGTGGGGAGTTTGATCTGCTTTGTTCTTTGCTGTATTGTCAGCACCTAGAACAGTGTTGAATACATAGTACATAGGATCTCAAGAAATGTTTGTTGCAAGCATGAATTCCCTCTCATTTAATCCTCATTGTCAATGCTTCACAATTTTACAATGAGGCAACTAGAGCTTAGAGAAGCTAACTGCAAAAAAGTGGCACAGCTAATAGGTAGGGGAACTTCATTCATTAATTCCTCCAACAAATACTTTTTGAACATTCACCCTGTACTGGGAGCTAGATTACAGGAATGAACAAGACAGACGAGACCTATTCTGTTTGGAACTAACATTCTAGTGATTCTGGTCATCCTCAGGAGTCAAATTAAAGTCTGTTTCATCCCAAGGCCATATTTTTCTACTGTATGACACCACCTTCTATGTTTAGGCAAACACCGCTGTGTCTTGATAATACTAGGCCTGCCATTCTTGAAGATGAGAGGATATCACAAATCCTGAAAGAAAGGACATGTATTTCCATGATGGTTAGCTCCTTATTGGTGTGTTTGCAAATATTTCCTTTTCTTTATTTTTCCTGTGATGGCCTCCAGGATGCTGATACCCAAAACTTGAGAGTTTGTGTAGATGGAAGTGACTTTGGAGAAACTACAGCCTGGCCTCTCACTGACATTTGGAAAAGTAGTCATTCAGAAAGCAGCCACAAGTCTAAGGCTAGAGGGCAAACTGACAAATCTCAGCCACCACTGCAAACGTTTCCATCCTCTGTGATGGATTCAAGGCTTGGCATGCAGGGGCACCGCAGCTAATCTCAAATTGTGAAGACTTTAGACAAGAGCAGGCTGCTGTGACCTGAGCCCCAGCTGGAGTGAAGCAATAACTTGAAAGGGAACTGAAATCCAGCAAATGCCAGGCCTCCAAATCCTCAAAGATGGCCTCCTCCATAGGTAACTTCTCCCAGCCTTCTGAAGCTGTTCTCTTATTGGCACTCGCTGGAAAGGGCACAGGGATGACTCAGCCAAGAGAGCCCGAAATAAAATGCTGATAAGAAGAGTTTGACTCACCCACACGACTAGTTACTGGGTCAACCAGAGGAGACTTAGAGGTCTGTCTCCTCTAAAAGTTTCCTTCCCCAAGGGGCTACCTGGCTAAAAAAAGCATTCTTGCCAAATTTCTACGTGGGAAAAGAAGTGGTGTTAGGACTTTCCCTAATGGCTGGGAACAGATGGAGAAATGACGCTGAAAGGTGGCTAGTTTTGAATCTTTCCTCTTTGGGCTGAGATAGGAGATTATCTGTAGATAGTCACAGCGGGCAAAGAGAGGTAGACAACAAGCAAGCTGGTTCAGAGAAGAGAAGCCCTTAAGCCCATCTCTGGAGCACTCAGTGTGCTGCGTAGGGGAGGTCAATTGGCAACGACACTTCTGGACATGCAGAGGTCCTGAGTAGATCTTATCCTGCCCACAGTGAAGCTTGCTCAATGGTGGCCAAACCGTTCTTGTGCTTCTTGCGAGGGCACACATCAGTCCTCCCTGGAGCTACAAGTGTCTATAAGGAGCAAAACCCAAGCAGAGCCAACGTCTTGTCTGTGGCACAGAAAGGCAGTGCTACCTCTCCAGGACCTTAGAGAGGTCATCCTGCATTCTTTCCACTTTATCATTCCATATTCAGCTCATCAGTGAGTGCCAGTGTTTGTTTTTGTTTTTGTCCAGGGCATATATCAGATGTACTATCACATATCAGATTGCATCGCTACTTTCCTGTTGTTACCCTCACCGTCTTGCCCGAATGACTGAAATACACTCTAGAATCCATTTCCCCAGTTCCACTTCTGCTTCACCCTCTCTCCCCATAATTCAGTCTTTACACGGTGGCTCTAGTTATCTTTCTACGACATATTCACTAAGTCACAACTCCCTGACATCCCTTCAATGATGTCCCATCTGTTTCGGGTACCTACTGCTATATAACAATCGACCTCAACATGTAGTGGTTTAAAACAACCACCATTTTATTGTAGCTCTCAATTTGTGGGGCAGGAATTCAGACAGGGCTCAGCTGGATGGTTTTTCTGCTTCACGCAGAGTCGATTGAAAGGGCACTCAGCCAGTGGATGGCTCTGCTCACATTTTTTGGTGCTTTGATGGGGTGGCTGGAGGGCTGGGCTCAAATGGAATTGTTGACTGACATGTCTACATGTCATCATGCCAGCACGGCCATCTCAGGGTCACCTGGCTTCTTACACGGGGGCTTAGGACTCCCAGGGAGTGTTTCAAAACAAGAAGTAGAACCTTCCCCTTCCTTGAGGCCGGAGGTTAGAAACTGGCATCATCACTGCTGCCATATTGCCTTGCTCAAAGGAGTCAGAGAGCCTCCCAGGTTCCAGGGAAGGGGGCATAGATTCCATCGGAAGAGTCCCCAGGAATATGTGGCCATCTTTAATTTGCCATACGACCACACTCAGAAAGACATCCACTTTCTTGGCTGAACCACAAGGCCCTCAAAATCCAGCCCTTGATGATCGTGTACCACTTTCTTCCTCCCACATCACCCTCTAGCCACATTGGATGCCTCCCTAGTCTACAAACAGCGAGCTCTCGCTTCTCACCTCGGAAACTTCACACATGTTGTTTTCTCTGTCTGAAATACCCTTCCCCAAACCCTTTCCTTGTTGGCTTCTTCTCATCACTTAGAGCTTAGCTCATGTGTCCTCCTCACACTGATTGCCCTCACCAGCATATTGTTCTAGTGAGCCCCTGAGCTCAGCCCACTACCAATCGAAGCACCCAGACTAGAATGTTCTAGAAGGTCAACAGCTTCCTTTTAGAGATTGAAGGAACTAGTATGTGGCTCTAGGGAGGTAGAACGCATCTTTTCCTTGGACAGAGACAAGTTTGTTAAACTGCCTATTGGTAAATTATTTACCGCTGCCCCCCTCCCAAAAAAAGCTTCACTTTTCTCATCTGTTAAGTATGGATAAGCAACATTCACCTCGAAGTGCTGTCATAAGAAGAGAGAGAGAGAGAGAGAGAGAGAGTCAGAGAGAGAGAGAGCGAGCGAGAGAGAGCGAGAGAGAGCGAGAGAGAGAGAGAGAGAGAGAGAGAGAGAGAGAGAGAGAGAGAGAGAGAGAGATTGCCCATGTGTAAGCATTGTATGAAGTGTCAGGACATGGAAACATTTCAATAATATTTGTTAAAAGAGAGAGAAAGTTTTTTCCCAAGTGCAAGGCCAGTTGTAGGCTATAATTTTCTTGTTACTAGACATTCTGGTTTGGCCTCTGAGTTCTAGATGGCTTTTTTTGTTTAATTTGAGAGCAATAATCTCAGCCAGCCTAGGTCAGAGATTTCAATACACGCCATTCCTCGTGGGGAGGGTGAGGACGGGGTAACCTGCTCAGAGTAAACAAGCTTAGAAACTGAAGGAGCAAACACATAACTGGCAAGAAAGATTTTTTCTTTTTTTAAATAATAGATGCTTAAAAATGAATCCAAACAAGAGAAATATGCCCACTGAATAGGGGTAAGTGTAATGTCTATCATGAACTGTGATATATGTCTGCTCTGAGACCGGCTCGACAAAAGGCCAAATTTTCTTAAAAGCATGTTAAAATATTAATAGATATCTGAAACAGTTTTCTTGCAACTGCTGCCAGTCTTCAGAAAGATTACATCAGACTGGAAAGAACCAGGGGGGACATTATAATGTCTTCGTGGTGGCGATCTACTGGGGCACCTTAGAATCCACTTCAACAGGGCAGGCTGTGGTCTGGCGGGCAACCCCCCAACAGGCTCCATTGTGTGAATCAGAATTATTGAGAAATTTCAGATTTGACCTCAAGAGCTGTGATTCACTCCCTCCAGCAGATTCTGTGATCCTTGACGCGGCCTGCAAAGGCCTGCTTGGTTTGGCTCCAGCCTGTCTCGCTGGCCTGTTCTCCTCCCAGGCCCCATCTCGGCTTCAGCCCCACAGATTTTTTTTTTTCAGGCACTCATACTTAACCTAGTTTCCCTCCTACTGCAAGGCCTCCAATCTGCTTGTGCCTCCGTCTAGAACATTCTTTTCTCCCCTCATTACTGATCTCCTCCTCATCTGGATCTCGGCTGGAGGGTGGCTTCCTCCGAAGCACCCCCAGGCACTTCCTGTAAGTTGTATGTAGGGCTGCCATCACCTCCTCTTCATTGGTCTCACGCTAGCAGCTCCAAACGGACACCTCTAGCCTCTGTTATAAGCCCTGTAAAGGTAGGGTTACATCTCTTTTCACTCGCCATTGCATTGACAGCATCAGGTAGAGTAGGGAACCCATAAATAACTGTGAACAGATGAATAAATCCAAAAAAACTGTCCAACACAGCAAGAGAATCAAGTTCATCCTCATGAATTCTGAGAGTTGGGAGGAGTCGTTGATTAACCTCATTGGTTTGGTCTGCTAAGGAAAGCTTCAGTCTCTTTCATTGCCTTGTCAGGGGAAACACATCAAGGAAGGGACAAACATGACATGTAGAGGTGCACTGGGACCTTTGACCTAAAGGTGACTTGTTGGTGCTTGTCTCTCTCATGCTCCATCCGTTCTTTGAGAGCTCTTTATCTACCAATTACCTTCATTGTCTTTCCTCTGAAACCTACTGGAATTAATGGCGCCATTTTCCCCAGCAGCCAAGCTCACATTCTCTGTGTTCTCCTTGGCTTTTCCCTCCTCCCACCTTCTGTAGTCCACTGGTCACTGAGCTCTGTTGAATTTTCCTCCCAACCTCTTTATTACTTGCTTTTTCCTCTCCAGCCTTTGCTTCTGCTTTTGTTCATCCCCCTACATTTCACTCCTGAATTGTTGCAATTGCCACAACAGCCTAGTTATTTACTTCTTACAATGACCCCTGCAGGTTATCCTTTTTCCAGTGACACCTGGTAATATTTCTAAGTTACAAAGCATCCACTCAGTACGTATTTATTGATGATGCTGTTATAGGACGGCCACTGTGAAGTCACTGGGGATATAAGGCCACTTGTGACCTCCCCGAAGAGACAGGTGTGTAACCAATGGCAGAATTCTAGGGGGAGGGAGTGACTGCTATCACAGAGGAATAAGCAAGCACAGTGACAGGGGAAGTTGGAAGATGTCATTGATTCATTCCCTCTCTCCCTTCCTTTTCCCTTCCTTCTACTCTGGCTTTGTCTGTTTCATTCATTCATTTATTCATTCATTCATTCAAAAAATACTCTCTGGTGACAGACCAGATAGATAAGATATGTTAGATGCTGGTTAGGTGAGGGTGAGTATATGCAAATGAACATGATATGGAACCACTCCTTAAAGGGCTGACTTCTTAGTGTGCATGTATGCACATACATGTGTACACACAGGCTCCCCCATGCCCACACTTGTGTACAGGGTGTTGGGTTCCTGTAGGGCCAGCAACTTGTATTATCTTTTAACCTTAGTACATATAGCAGAGCTGGGACAGAGTAAGTACTTGGTGAGCATTTATGGGATGGATGGATGGACGGATGGATGGACGGATGGATGGACGGATGGATGGATGAATATACATTGTGAAGGACTAGTGGACTTAGTGTGAAAAGGCAGTGAACATTTTCAGAAGAATCACTTCCTGTCAGCAGGAAATTTTTCGTGTCTCCAGTTGAGTAGAAATTCCCTGTGACCTAGAGGCAGATATCTCTAGCATTCTGCCTAAATGAGAGTGTTCCAGGCATTGATCCTGTACAGCTAAGAAGAGAAAATGTCTCCTCCTCTCCTAGAGTCCACATTCACGTTCTCTATCATGAACATCCCAGATGCACATGTGGTTGGTACAGAGACCGCATTGCTCTCCAGAAGGGAGAACAACTGGGCTCAGTGATTCTACATGGAGTTGATGCTCTTTCTCAGAGGACATAGTGATGATGATGAAGATAGCAGCTACTTACCATATGCCTAATATATGCCAGGCACCGCCCTAGGCCCCTGACTCTGGCAACCAAGCAAAAAAGTAATTATAAGCACAGCACAAATGGGAACACTAAAGCTCAGAGCAGAGATTAAAAAAAAAAAACTTACTGTAGTTTACACCCTATCACATAATCACTCCTTTCTGTGCCCTGCTACATTTTGGGAAATCCAGTTTACTCCCTCATGCTTTCCAGCCTCTGAACCCCAAATGTACTGGAAAGCACAAAATGATGGTGGAGGGATGAAGGACTCCATATGCAATTATGGAAACATGGACAGAGTCAGAATATATAAAATCCCATGCCAGAGATGTGGGTTAGAAGAAATATGGGTTAACAAGGAACCCTTGAGGATAGAAAACAAGTCAACTCTATAGTTCAGTTTCTGTATCCTGAGAAACCTGTCAGCCGACTTATTTCAAAATATTGATATTGCCTGGGAGAGGAGTGAAGTAACAATTACTAAGTATTGGTAGAAAAAGGCGGGGGGGAGAAAGCAAAAATAAATAAATAAATGTTACTCCTTCACATGTATTAGGATTTTAGTTTAATTTAGTTGGGTTTGTTTTTTTTGGATGTTTGCTTTTATCCTTTAGTTTTATTCTAGGTTTTCTTTGTATCTATCACACAAAGAAACATAGGGTAGGGTCTATCCTGATCTGGATTTCTTGAATCTCCTCTGCTTTTGCTTTTTTATTTATTTATTTATTTTTTTGTAGATTTTTTTATTGGGGAGTTGGGGGAGGGGAACAGCGCTGGAGAATCCGGGGAAGGGGAACAGGCATGTTGCTGTCGTTTTGTTCTTCAGTCTAGTTGTGGAGGATGTTGCTTCACTGGCCCAAGTTGGCACCATCATTGCGCTCTTCCCGGGTGAGGCAGATCAGTCACCGGTCTCTGGACGGCCACTCACTGCGGCTGCTGGCCGCTCACGCTAGCTGCTGGCTACACACAGTAGCTTATGGCAGCCCACTGCAGCAGGGGCTGCAGCCTACGCCATTGCCTGCGACTCACGGCAGCCCAGCTCCAGGTTGAGCTGTTGTTCACCATCTTAGCTGTAGAGGGCAGTGTCACTGGCCCTCATATGTGGGATCCGAACCGGGGCCCTCTGGCATCCCAAGCCAGCTCTTAACCAACGCGCCACTCGGCCGGCCCTCTGCTTTTGCTTTTGATAAATGAAGTTCTAACTATTGTTACTTTTGTTTTTTTAACTTATATAGTTTTTCCATTGGAAAATGTATTACCCTATGACCTAGGAATTCCACCTCTAGATAAATTCCCACAGATATGTCCACATATGTTCATCAAAATCCATGGACAGGGCCGGCCGAGTGGCTCATTGGTTGAGTTGGCTTGGGAACACCAGCTCTGAGCAGCAGGCCCTGGTTTGGGTCCCATATGGGCCAGTGGCACTGCGCCCTCTACAGCTAAGGTGGTGAACAACAGCTTGACCTGGAGCTGGGCTGCCGTGAGGCGATGGTGATGGCATAGGCTGCAGTGGGGCTGCCGTGAGCTACTGTGAGTGGCCAGCAGCCAGCGTGAGCAGCCGGCAGCTGGCATGAGCTGCCAAGAGCCACTCTGAGCGGCCATCCAATGGCCAGCAACCGATCTGCCTTAGCCGGGAAGAGCGCAACGATCACAATACCAACATGGGCCAGTGAAGCGGCGTCCTCCACAACTAGACTAAAGAACAAAGGGACAGCAACTTGTCTGTTCCCCTTCCCTGATTCCCCATTTCCCAACGCTGTTCCCTCCCCCAATTCCCCAATAAAATTTTAAACAAAAAAAAGCCATGGACACATATAAGCAGCACTGTAATTTTTATAGCCCCAAAATGGAAAAGTCCATCCACCATGACTGCTACAGTCACAAAATGGAACTCTATATGGCAATGCAAATAAACACACTATAACCACATGCAACTGCGTGGATGACTTTCAGAAGCAAAATATTAAGAGCAAGAAGTCCATAGTAAAAAAGTACTTCACTTTTGCTTCCATTATTATAAAATCCAAAACCAGGCAAAACCAAGCTGTTCTATTTCTTGATCTGGGGCATGTAAGGCACAGTCACCCTATTAAAATTCATTGAATTGTTCATTTATGAGTTGAGCACTTTTCTGTATGTTACACTTCAATAACACTTTTAATGAAAAATAATCACACATTATTAAAAAGAGAAACAAGTAGACCAAAAGAATAAATATTTATCCATGATCTGACCACCAGAAATGACCATTGTGTTTGTTTATGTCTTCTAAGTCTTTTTACATTTATTTTTAATGCATATATCTTATAATCACATAATTTCATTTGCTGCATAACATTAAATATTTTCTTACTGTTGAGCATTTAGATCGCTGTTATTTGTATTATAAGTACTGCCACAATGAACAGCTTTTTTGTGCAAGGGATTTCTTGAATTAATATTATTTCTTCAGTTTAGAGTCTCAGAAATAGAATTTCTGGGTCAACTGGTATACATTTTTTAGATGATATTTAAATAGTCAATACCTGTTTCAATTTGGACTTGAGCAAAAATTAAGTGAGCCCTTCTCTCAGGATGATTGCCCTGGCTGTGTCCCATAGAATACAATTTTCTCCTTGTGAAGAGGCATAGGCTTTTAAAAAGTCAGATTCATCTTGCAACAAAATTAAATGATTGCTAATGATTTTAAGATAATTTGAGTAACAGCTTCTCTGGATCCCAGACGCTGGCGTGAGAAGTTTCTTCTCCCTCAGTGAGTGAGGGTAAACAGCTTTTATCTTGTCTGCCAACTCCAACAGATTGGTTGCATCTGCCTGAAGAACTGTGTGGAGAAGAGCTCTGAGGCTGTGCCTGGCTGGAGCACCACGAGTGTCCTGATCCATTAGTGATGCCTGCCAGGATGCTGAAATGGGGGTGCTGGAATGTTGGCCATTGTGTTTCCCAGCCTTCTTTTACAGTATAATGACAGTCCACTTTGCTGATGCCATGTTCTGTCACTGCCTTTATGCACAAGTTGCCAATGTGGAATTGGTGGCAAGAGTATATCTAAGACCTTGGTAGGAGCAGAAGATGCAGGAGGAGCAAAAGTAGTGTGTTTCTTGCTCTGCTTTAAATGCAAGCACATGTGCACATGTGAGTACACACACACACACACACACACACACACACCAAGAATTGCTTTAAAATAAAGCACACTAGCTCAAGTCAATTAGTCCTATATGAAATTATACTATGTTTTCTCTTACTTTCCAACTAAACTTTATTGAGTTTTAGCATCTCTTCATGAATCAAATGATTTATCCTGGATATAAGGAATAGACCACTTGCAGTAAGCAAAACTGACTAATCCCAGGGACTGAGAGTCTTGCCCAGGACTTCCTGCTTCACTTTTGGGGAGGGGGCAGGGGGAGATACAAGGAAAGAAGATGCATCTTAGGTCTGAATGTCTCTCATGCATGTAACTACAGCTAAAGACCAGCTGTTCCCAGTTGAGGAGCTCTGAGCTTGAGTTGTCCTTTATCCTATGAGCTGGGAGGTGCCTCAGTGAGTGGCAAGGGGCAAGAACGTCTGAGCTCAGAGACCCAACTGGGATGCAGTTTGAGTCCATGATGGGGCAGCTCACAAACTCTTCTCTCCAAGATCATGAGAAAAGCCAAAAGAAAAATAAAACACAGTTCTGATGTCCTTATTTTGCTCCCAGATCTAATGTGCACACGCTCTTCTTAGGCAGTCAAGGGCTTTGCAATCAAACCCCTAAATGCACAGAGTACTTTCTAGGAACATGTTCCTTTGGCTCAAATAAACACTTTATTTCCTTACTACTTAATGTGTTTCGTCATGGCTAATATAGCTCAAAAATCTGTTCCATATTGGTTAAATGCAACTTGGGCTTTTCCAGTAGAATTCCACTTGACTCTCTGTCTATTAATTTAAATGGCTAATATTGACTGCTAATCCTCAGTTTTCTTGTCTACAGGACAAAATAATACCACCTATCTCAAGGGTAGTTGTGAGCCTCAAGGGGGAATGAAAATTATAATAGTAACACTATTAAAAGTAGCAGTGGCTGTATGGAATGTTTCTTAGGTACCAGGAATTGTGCTAATAATCATGATCTCATTTCATTCTTCTAATAGCAAGGTAAGAGAGGTATTATTACCTATATTTCATAGAGGAAGAGACAGACATGCAGAAGGATTAAAAAATGTTGTCATGGCTACCTGGCTAATTAGACAATTTATCCTCCTTGCATTAACTGCTATGATATACACTTCCCGTAATCATATTTTATGATGCCTGCATCTTTAGTAGTGTACCTGGAACAGAATAAATAATCAATGGTCTCTGGTAATGATTAGTAGTACCATTACCACAAAACAATAATTCTAAATCCACTCCCCATAAGTAGCTTCAGCCCCAGCATACAGGTGGGGAGACTGAGGCCAAAGCCTCAAAGCTAACATATGGCCGAGCCACAAACCCATTCCAATCCAAAGCCACACACCTATCAGCCATTGGCCCTGCAGCTCTGATTCTTTAATAATCTGTGCAGCAATTTCCTTTTGTCATAACCGACGTTGCCTACCAAGTCTGAGGGACTAGGGGTGACCTGAAGCCTGTCAATGACTCTGGCCTTTCTTTATATTTGGAATGTGATGGGAAGTATCTGTGAAAAGGTCCCCTCTGAAAAGCCTCCTGTACCTGGGACCAGAGCTGTACCTTGGAAATGCTCTGGCCCCCAAGTACAGGCTGGAGCCATATGTGCAGACTCACCCCTGCATTCAGTAGCCAGCAGATGCAGCTAGAGATCAATGATGAGTAGAAATCAACGGTGTTCGCCTGCTCTCCCTACGAATCACATGACTTCCTATTAACGGTATCTCTCGTCTTACCAAAGCAATATTTCCTGTAAAGGGTTGAGACTAATTGTGGTTTTAACAAGGGTAACATTATGCATTTCTGTGAGGCTGAACAACCATAGGTCAGACAGTCAGACGGTCAGTCTGCAAAGCAGATCCATACGCTGAACCTTTAGGGCTGTTATGAAACCCAGATAAGTGTGTTTCTGATGTGGAAGTTACCCCAGGAAAATATAATGGGAAAGAAATGAACTTTGGACAGGAGCGACTGCTTGGCAAATAATGACTCCTGAAAGATGGAGCTCTGCATTTTTCCTGGGTTTATAAATGTGAGAAAAGCAACCTATGGATTGGAAATCCTAGAGTCTAATAGAGGAGGCCCCTGCCATTCTTGGCCCAAGGAGACTCAGACAGATTGGTGGTGGCTGTCACTCTCTCTGGGGGTCCCACGCTCCACCTCTCTAGTTACAACACAGATGACGCGGTTGCTTATGGCAATCTTTTTCTTGGAGAGGTTCCCTCTCAGCTTCGCTCTTTTTCAACAGCTTGGAAGACCTGCAATCATTTTGCTCTTAAGAAAGGCAGAGGCTGCCTCAGAGAACACATTTGCTCTGATTGGCTTGTTTCTCCGAAGAGTGGATATGCCGTGATTGAACTCAGAGCCCTTGAACTCAACCTGCGCCTTGAAAAACAAAATGAACACAAGAGAAAGGTTTGAACTTCCTCCCTAACCCACATCTGGCTCAGCAGCCCCCTTTTTCTGTTAAGACGTCAAATGCAATATGACAGGGTACCATTTATCACTTAGACATCCTCCACTGCTTCCTTTCCTTTACCCTGTCTCTTCCACTTACTTTAGGTCAAACTAAGACATTTCTTACAGGGGAGCTTTCAACTTGGGTGACACTTTCCTGATTCTGAATCTTGTTCCAAAATGCCACAAGCAAAGTTGCCAGCCTAGAATATCAACATGTCAGAGGGTTTCCATTTTTTTTTTTTTAGACACAACTCAATCATTTTTCTTCCAGCTCATCTAGGAATTTCACTTGCTAAATGAGTGTCTAATCCTACCAGGGGAATTAAAAACAACCACCATGTAACACTAAAATCTGCTTCCCTCTCTCCCTCTGACTGATTAACAGAATGTGCATATGCATTGATTTTACACAGGATCTGTCCGATAAACCATTCTGCAAGGATGGAAATGCCCCATATCTGGGCTGTCTAATATGGTGGCCACCAGCCCCATGGGGCTATTGAGCAATTGAAATGTGGCTATTGAAATTGAGAAACTGAATTTTAAACTGTGTTAATTTTAATTAAATTTAAGACTAAATTTAGACATACAAATAATGTATAATAAAGGCTGATAAAAATGATCAGAACCTGAACTGTGCTATTGATGGAGAAGTGGTAAGATTTTTTAAAAAGAAAATTGCATTTATTCATTCAATTGTTTTCTTCAGCCCCAAACACCACACTGGGAACATGTCTCCATTTGCATATGACCTCATTTTTTTTTTGCCTGAACATAATAACTCAGAAAAAGCTAAAGTTGAAGAAAATGCGAAATTCATAAAATAGTGCATTTCTGTTGAGGTTTGGAGCAAGATAAAAACAAGAAAAGAACTAGGTTAGTGCGTGGGTTAGGTAATGGAATGCAACTAGATGAAAGAGAGTGGGGACACTTTACAAAATAGTACTAATAGGATGGGATTGGACATTCTGAGCCCAGGGCCTATGCTCTAGCATTCATTCATTCATTCATTCAATATTTACCAAATCTCTACTACATACCATGCACAATGTTTCAGTTGCATTATCTCTAAAAAGAGGAGAAGTAATAGATAATGCCTGAATAGATAATATATGTAGTATACTTGATGAACTGTAAACCACCAGACAAATTTGAGCCATTGGTATATTGGTATTTTCTTTAGTCTTCTCAACTAGGAAGAAACATGTTTAAACTGGAAGATGTACTTAAGCTGCAATTGAAGTTCTGGATTGGGGTGGGAGTGAAGTGAGGACAAAAGGTAAAGAACCAATCTTACCATTTTCGGTGATTATTTTAGATGGTTCGAACCCATGCCTCCAGATAAATAATAGCCAGAGATAATGAAAAGATCCACAGGTAGAAATTCAAGACAGCAAGAAGAAGGGGAGAATGAAAGAAAATCATGTTTTTAAATGTCTTGGTTTCAAAAGAAAAAAAATGAAGAAAGGGCAAATTTCAGAAACTATGATGATAGACTTTATATTGGCACAATTTAAGAATGGATTATTACCCAGTTGATTTTGAAAAAAGGAAATTGAAAATCTAAGATCTCAAGGAAATGGCAAAGCACAAATTTGTTTTGATTTCGGGAAAGCATGTGATGCTGCTTCTCAAGAAATAGTATACTTAAAGACAAGATAAAGAAATGTAGGAAGGATGAGAGCATTATCGGCAATTTGAAGCTACTTAACTCAAGGAAGTCCTCATGAATTGGTTCTTTTGACCTCAATAGAAGTGACTGTAGGTGTGCCACAGGACTGTGTTTGAGTGGTTCTCTTTGAGAGTGTTGTGATTTTGAGTAAGGATTTAGAGACGTGCTCGTTAAGTTTGCAGTTGGTACAAACCTGAAGGGAAGGTGAGCAAGCTAGGTGACATATCAGGATTCAAAAGCATTTATACAATTTAGAAGATAGACGAAAGATGATCAAGACGATACCTATACATGTCAAGTCTCACATTTAGATTAAAAACTATTTTTCAAAATTACAAGATATAGGGAGTCCTGCTTGAGAAGCCATTCATGTGAAAAAAAAAACCCCATGGGTGGGGGTTAGCCCTAAGAGTAAGATAGCAACAAGATATAACGTTACTAAGTCTTCTTCCAATTTAGGCTTAGGTCAAGGACGAGAGATCTTCGTGTGTTGTATAATCTAGATAAGGGTGCCCAGAGCTGTAAGGGGGTCAGGAAAGGATTCCATGGAAGCATTCTTTGAAAAATAATTGGGAAAATCCACCTTGGAGAAGTAAAAATTCAGAAGGCCTATGAATCTGTCTTCCAATTTATAGACATCTTTCATGTGGAAGGGACTTGATCGCAGGGAGCAATTGTACACAAAGATGTAGTTAGATGGGAAACTGCTAAGGTGGTGGTTCTCAGAGCGTGGTCCTGAAACTTACAGCATCAGCATCACCTGGAAACTTGTTAGAGATGCAGATTCTCCCACCTACCCCAGATCCACAGAATCAGATAGTCTGGTTCATAACCAAGCTTTCTGGGTGATGATTCTGGTGCCTGCTGACGTTTGAGCATCGCTGTGCTAAGGTCAGATGCTACCGCTCCTTGAATTCTCATTGGCAAAATCTTGGACTCACCCCCCAGCCTCAGCTTGAAGCTCTGGCTAAGATTCCTGGAGGGTGAGGTGGGGAGGAAATACAGGAGGGTCAACTGTCCCCTTCCACGAAAGAATGAGCACTTTTTAAAGTGCCAGGCATTTATTTTTAAAGGGTTCTAGAGAACAGAGGTAGAACCAACCAACAATTAAAGGCTAACTAGTACATGGTACCTATTCAGGAAAAAAATTGCAAAGTAGCAGCGAAAGGTTTGAAACCATGGTGTAGTGGGTGATCTCTTCCTAGGGCTGTGAGTCCTCCATCATTGGCAGGAATAGCAGATATTTTGTAGAGTGTCCTGCATGTGGAAGTTTGGGTCAGACCGAATAAAGATTTGTCCTAGTTTAATGTTTTCTGTCTTAAAGTGATGACTGACCTATGTCTCAGCTCTCGAACTCCCATAGATGACTCCTTCATACCCACTCATGTTACCTTCTCCCTGGAAGCAAAGATGAGAGCCCAGCTTCGGGGAATCTAAGCCCCTTGAAGAGGAGAATCTGGGAGCTTTAGAATTTCTCCCTTACAGTTCAAGATCAAATTCTAACTTGGAAGCTGGTTGTAATAACAGAACGTCTGCTTCATGGGACCAAGTCACTATTCCTATTTCCTAGTTTGTTTCTTGCTCAGTTGCTGGGCACCCAATACAGGCTGTCAGATCTCCTTCTTTCTGGTTAGACTTTATCAGAAAGGCAATGTGAGGCCTCTGGCTAAGGATCTTAACCCTAACCCAGCCCCTGACTGTGTGATTTGAGCAGTCACTTCTTATGGCTCTGGCTTCCTCATCTGTAAAATGGGGAGCATCCAACTAGTCAATGCGGGTGGTAGGCAGCTATGATCTCCATGAAAGGGACAAAGATGCTGAAGTGTATATAACCCCAGCCTCTCCCCTTGCCTCATCTGCCCAGGAGGTTTCTATGGTTCAGCTTCTTTGCTCTGAGTCAAATTGCAGAATTGAAGAAACAAAGCAAAGTTACATATAAAAGGGAATGGAGGGCCGGCCGAGTGGCGCGATGGTCAGGAACTGGCTTGGGATGCCAAGAGGGCCCCGGTTCGGATCCCACATATGAGGGCCAGTGACACTGCCCTCCACAGCTAAGATGCTGAACAACAGCTCAACCTGGAGCTGGGCTGCCCTGAGTCGCTGGCGACGGCGTAGGCTGCAGCCCCTGTGGCAGTGGGTTGCCATGGGCTACCATGTGTAGCCAGCAGCTGCAGTGAGCGGCCGTCCAGAAGCTGGCAACTGATCTGCCTCGCCCGGGAAGAGCGCAATGACGGTGCGAACTTGGGCCAGTGAAGCAACGTCCTCCACAACTAGACTGAAGAACAAAACGACAGCAACTTGTCTGTTCTCCTTCCCCCGATTCCCCAGCACTGTTCCCATACCCCCAATTCCCCAATTAAAAAAAATTTTTTAAAAAGGGGATGGAGGGGAGGCAGAAGGGTACTGTAGATCAGAAGGAAAGAGGGTGGAGAGGTAGGCTAGAGCTTACAGGGAACAAAGGAGGAGAAACAAGGTGCAGCTGGCATGACGAGAGGGCTTTGGGAAAGTAAGGTGGTTAAAGATGTGTTTCTGTGCGGTATGTAAAATAATTCTCCCCCGGTTCCCTCTTCATATGGCTTCAGTAAAGGCTTACATGACTGCTCAAGGATCTTGAGATCAGGGGGATATTCTGTTGCACTAGACACTGGCCTTGTAGCAAGGACCCGGGTAAATCTGATGATCATTTTATTTGCTAATGAGGTCAATCCAGCGTTTGTGGATCTGTCTGGATTGCAATCATTCAAGGTTAACCCTTCCCCACTGTCCATCCTCCTGACTTCAAACATACAATTATGACACACTTGTAAGACTATTTGAACATAGTTCCAGTTTGGGGGTTGACCAGTTGTTCATCAATGACAGTAGCTCCTGCAAGCAAAATTCTAAGGCATGTCACATATTATGCAATGGGAGTAGAAGAAGCGTCTGAATAGCACACTGGAGTCATGTTTAAACAGTATGTTTTGGCTGCAGATTGCTGGGAACATACCTTAGAGGCATGGTCAGCAAAGATCTACAGAGAACATCTATAGCCATAGGCCAGAGGGGAATTTTACATGTACCTGCCTTGAAAGATTGCTGAGCATAGGTGAGGTTTTTTTCAACTTCCCCTTCCAAAAGCATTTATTCTAATAAACATGCTAAGATGAAATAATGATCATGTCACCAATGCATAAGAAGGATAATAAGATATTAATATACAGCCCAAATAAATTCAACTCCCTTTGAGGGAAATAACTAATGTGCCAATATATATGATTCAATTTAACTTATAAAGGGAACACAGTTGCTCAATGGATTACACCAAGAATAGTGATTAACAGACTGTCAATTCTAATATGAATGTTAGAATTGTGAATTTAAGCCTTCACTCTGCCCAAGTGAAGGTTTAAAATTAATTTCATTTTTATGCATCAAATTCTGTTACCTATTTTTTTTTCGATTTTAAACTCGAGATGTTCTCTCTGTAAGAAAAAAAAAAAGTAAGCAAAGGGCTGAATGAAATGATCAAGTCCAAGCCTTCTCTTTTAATATATCAAGCCTGTATCTATTTATGTTTTTAAAAGTAAGGTTATACTTCATATGCCATATGCTTAACTTGGTTTTAACATTTATTAATTTATTTAATAGAGGCTCCTTGAGTGCCTATTATGTGCCTGACACTCCAATCTCTGAGAGATTGAAACCATGAGCCTGTCCTCAAAGCTTAGAGTCTAGGAGGAGAGGAAAGAAAATAATCAAGTAGATAAATAAGTATACAAATTTATACACGTATGAAATTTGTATTGCACATATAAAACATATAATCACAAATTGTGAAGTATGATGGTAGGAAGGAATAGGAACAGAAAACAGAATTGGAAGAACTCTTCAGTAAGGGGGTCATGCTTGGATGATATCCAAAGGACAAGCCAGCAAACATCAAAGAGCCAAAAGAAGGCAGTGTTTTAATCAGAGAGATTATTGTAAATTATTATAAATAAAACCCCCCTTTGGTTGGCATTATTATATGCCTCCCTGCATAGAAGAGGAGACGGAGGCTCAGGGAGCCTGAAGAACTTTCTCAAAGTCATACATTAACTGCTGTAAGAGCTAACTTAGCTTTACAGTTGGAAAGGAGTTCAGCTGTTGAGCTGCTCACCCATTTAACTATGTCCCATGTCTTCGAATGCAGATTTTTCCAGAATAAATATATGCTCAAAAACTCACACCTATTGTTTTTGGTTTTGTTATTATAGGAAGCAAATTCTCCTGACCATTCCAGAAGCCAGCAATGGCAGAACTCTCTTCTCTACGGCCCCCAGAATGATGATTGGGCCCTGGGTACTACTTAGCACTTGCATTCCGTGGTCCATCCCATATCCCTGCCCTTTTAACTCTTCCCATAAGCATGTCTAAGAGATAGAAAGTCATTCTAATGCACAAAGGGCCAACAGAGGCTCTCTTTTTGATATCTATTTATAGCCTTACTAGCCAGATGGAAATCCAGCCTTAAGATCCCAACATCCACTACTAAAGAAGAAAAACAAAAACCACCAGGTCAAAGCACAAGTCCCAATGGGAAGTTATTAGTGTCATCTTGGTATTACTCTAAGTCTGGTCCTTCATTACATATGAACAGTCAATGCATGTTAGCTAAGGCAATGGTTATCAGTGCATTCACTCTAAGGCTGTGTGCAAGTGTGCAAGTGTGTGTGTGTGTGTGTGTGTGTGTGTGTGTGCGCACGCACATGCGCAATCTTTCTTACAAGTAATGTAATAACGGGAGCTTATTGACCACCAACATATACCCAGACCTTTGAGGAGGACAGTACATTTAAATAGGATAAAAAGAACAAACGGAAGTTCTAATATATAGATCAAGAGTATTTGTAATTCATACTGTACTACTTATAACACTTGCTACTTAGAAGCAACTCTGGTAACTGAAATGAAAGCATGTACTATTTGAGAATGGTGAAAATGAGAGAATACCCTCATGGTGTGAGGATTCCAATGAAGACGTTTAAGTAATTTCTTACTCATTAAAATCCTCGAGGGCAGAAGTTTTATTCCGTGACTCTCCAGTTAGCAGAGTGCATAGGAGTCTAGAAACAAATAATAAATAGTAATAATTTCGTTATGAATGGGCAAGAACACAGTGAGCTCGTAACTGTGTTGAGATTCTTATCTGAAACCTCTTACAGTGTTTTGTTAAGGAATCTGCTTTAGACAGTTAAATTACAGGGTCTCCCCTCTCCTGTTTTCGCTTCCTTCTCCTTTCTCAGTGCTTAAGTGGTATAAAAGATCTATGAGGAATTGAAATAAATAAATGCATAATTATCTTCATTTATAATGCATTAAATTCAGCTACATATATCTGCCTGAGTTATGCGTGCTGGTCTGGCCTATGGATAAATAGCATGCATTTTATAACCTTTCCAGAAAAGTTCATATTTCTTAGCTGTTTTGATTTCTGCATTATAGCAAAAGTAAGCTGTGCAGATGTTTAAAAAGCTGTCTGTCTACCCTTAGATGAATTCTTCACCATATCACCTCTTCCTCAAGTGGAAGTTTCTCAGAGTGAATGTACCTGCCATCATATACCACACACGTGATCTTTTCTTCAACCAATAGGGTCCATGTTGTTGTCTTATTTTTCCTGAACGTGTATTAAATCTATTTGGAAAAACCAAATAAATAGCAGTGGGGCAATCTGCTTATCAGAGCAGAGCTCTCTCTCCATCTATAAGCCTTTGTTCATTTCCTTATTCCTTTCCAAGAAACAATAACCAATAAAATGGCATAAAAAATAAAGGATTTTTAAGGAAGGACTGAAATTTGCTGACCTCTACATAAACACAAAAACATACTAGACAATGTAGAATATCTTGAAAAAAGGGACAGGAAGGATCCAGTATCTATGTGGAGCCCGGCATTTTGTGTCTTTTACACACAGTCTCACAACAACCAGTCAGACCAGCAGTGGGATCTGTCCATTTCACAGGTGAGAAAACCAAGGCCCAGAGAAGTTAAGCAACTGACGTAACAGCACCCAGCCCATTGTCACCAAGCCAAAACTTGGCAAGTGTGATTGCAGTTCATGCTTTTTCCAAGGTCCCACATCTTAGAATGGCTATCCTACTTGTCTTATACTATTGTCCTAAAGGGAGACCCTTTAGATCTGATGGCTCTCGTTCAAACACAATGATTCACCTTAGAAAATTGCTCGCATGTGAGACCGTAAGCTATGTCTGGTTGTGGGGGAATGGGTTGGGATGGCAAACATGTGAATGGATTCAACCCTCCTATTTTCAAAATGGCCAATGGTCAGACTCCATACAGCTCTCGCACCATCACTGTGGGGGCCCCTCGCACTGGCTAAAGATGGCTCATCTTCAGGATTTGTCTTTACCTTGCTAACGGAAAAAAGAAATTTAAGTTTGGGAGAACCAGAGAGCATTTCAAATCTTTAGATCATTGTTCTCATTTGGGGGAGGGTAGCAGAAAAACATTCACATGGCTATGTCACATGGTGTGTGCGTGTGTATGTGTGTGTGCGCATGCACACGTGCGCTTGCCTAGATGTGTGTTGGTCACGTGTGTGAGCATACTCCCAAATATTGGGGGTGAAAGTATTGGAGCTGAAGCATTAAGTGGCCTTGGCCAATTTGAATGGTCTTCTTGAAAGCTGGGTTTATTTTGGCAATACCGCTTTTTTCTCTCCAGTTCCCCCTGACCTCCCATATTTCTGTCTGTGGATTATTATTATTATTTTTTTTACTGAGGGAGATACTTAGGCATGGGCTGGAGGAGATAAGTGATATGGTCAAATCACGGCTGCCAAAGCTTGAAATTCCTGGCCACTTTAATAGCTCTGGCTGACCTCTAAATGAAACGCCACCTTTGGTTATTAACATGTCTCTCTCTACTTTTATGATTTTTCGGAACATAATTTGTCACAGTTTTTATCTGCACAGAGCAAGCTTTAAGCTTTTAAAAATGTGAGTTATCTTTTTACAACTGCTAACAATTACACATCACAGAACAGGCTGCTCTGAAAACCAATTATGAAAAACCGGCATGGACTCTGCGTTCAGCCTTGGAGTGCGCCTGTGCCACTCGGAATTATAGATTTCTAAGCTCGTGCCACAGAGCTGCCAGTGCTGGGGAGCTGGGAACCAGAGACTAAACTTGGAAATGGCTCATGAGATCTGGGAGATAAGAGAGGGGCAGGGAAATTAATTGTACTTGTTCTGTATGATCACCTGATAACTGGATCATAGGGCTGTTCTAGATCTGCACCTACTATGGGGGGGTGGGGGGGGTCGCTTCTGCTGGAGGGGGGTTGGCTCACACCCGGGCATCCCATGCTGTCTTTCAAAGGTGACCTGCTTGCCCTGAGATGCTTATGGGGTGTGTGATGGGCGCAGGGTCCTGGCCTACTGTCTCAGCCTCAAATATTTAGGAGATTGTGGGACAGTACATTGTTGCGATGCTGTTCTGGCTTTCAGCACGCTGCCATGCTCAACTGTTTGTCTCCGTCTTGCTCTCACTTCTGGGCTAGCTGAGAGAAAATGTCATGTTCCGTCAGCATAGCGTCAATATTTCACATGGTTCAGGACACAGAATCCAGAGACAGACAACGTGGGTCCGAACCCAGTGCTCTGAGGCCTTGAGCAAATTGCTCAACCTCTTTGTGCCTCAGTTTCTTCATCTGTAAGATGGGGTTAAGAATCCCAAACCCCTTCAGGATGGCTGGGAATTAAATAAGCATTGTAAAATACCTAGAAGAATGGCAGGAAGTTATTTTGTTATGTTAGTGGTCTTATTCGTGTTTTTTATCCCTAGATAACATCACAGAGCTGAGCAGTACAGATCCAAAGCACAGCCAGAGACATGAGAGGGCCATAGACTCCACAAGCATTGCCTTCTCGCCATGTTTATTAAGGCAAAAAGGTTTAATTTCATGGCAGTTAAGATGATATTGAAGAATATGTTATATAGTTCACTATTTTAAAATCAATAGACTACATCTTAATATTAGGATGGTTCTGAATATGATATAACTTTTTTCATAATTCAGAAAAAAATTTAGGATATTTCATGACCTTGCAGCCAATGCTAGGAACATCAGTCCCATTATATAGTATGGCATTGGTATAGAGGTTGTAAGAATTTGCATTGTTCCTCTGAAATGTCTGAAGAAGTTCTATTTTTAGACCAAAAAGTTCCTGTTAATATATGTCTTAGCATTTTTGCCTTTTTAATTAAAAATTAATTTGAACTTTCAGATTGTTTAATTTTGAATAAGTAGGAATTTTTCTGTTGTACATGTTCCTTAGAATTATTGACTCATTGCATATTTTGGAGATCCCTTCTAAGAAAAACTACCTGTAGCTTCTTTTTAAACCTTTCTTAAATATGATGCATTTTTAAATTATCTACTCAACAATAAAAACATTTAAGAAAAAAAAAGATGATAACGAAGAGTTGGCAGGAAATGGTGTGAAAGCTAGGGGCGGGCTTTCAATTATGAAATTGAAAGAAACATCTGTGGTCAGATCATGAAGAAAAGTACAGCACCCTCACTCTCCAGGCATGGGTCCCACGTGGAAACCTAGGCAAGCTTCTGTGTCCGGTGATGCTCAGTAAGGGTGAATGGAAGGGCAAAATGGGAAAACCGTGACTTTCAGGTTTTTCCATCCTTAGTGCCAAAGTATAAACATCTGCTTCTCTAGGGGGCTTACGGAAAAGCAAATGTGACCTCCATTTCTAGGAATGAGGCAAGACTTTTTGGCAAAAGAGAGAAGAGGATAGAGGGAGGGAGAGAGGGAGAGAACAAAAGTAAATAAGCAAGAGAGTAGAGAAACCAGCTGAACCACCTAAGAGGTGCTGCTGCTTTCGAATATCGCATCATTTAAGCCATAGTCAACCAACACAGTGCCTAAGATTGTTACCAACGAGGATTTTACAAAGTAGGATTAGAATTTGTTTGGGAGAAAGTTAGACTTGGAGGAAGTCTGAAACTCACCCCTGACACCATCCGAGGCAGGTGGCACAGCTGAGACCTGAGCCCACATCCATCTGGCTATCTCCAAAACTCACCCTCCTTCAGCACGCGGGAAACCTAAGATGCCTACACAGGCTGCCAGGTGCCAAACTAAGTGATGCTCCAAGGAGAACCACTGCTACACGGCCCGTGCTTAGGGTTGGGGGGGGGTTCTCGGCTTCTCCTGTGGCTAAGTAAATGGCAACACCCCAATAACAGAGAGCTCATTCCGGGCCTTGGCAGCTCCTGCCTCCCTCTTAAAAGAACAATTAAAAGACTCTCTTCCAGGAAGTGAGTCTTTTTTTTTTCTTTCTCCTTTCCAGGACCACTGTCTGCCTCGGCCCCAGGGGTAAAACATTCCCTTTGCTCCCGTCTCCCTGGCAGGAAATCTATTCAGAAAGGATGTTGATTATCCTCTTCAGCACTTATTTCCTTTACATTATTTTGATTCTGTTATTTCTCATTATACTCCCAATACGTTTTGGCAGCCGGGACTTGCAGATGGGAACAGACAAAGGCTTCTACAGTCCTTGGGCTGTACTGTCAGACTTGACCCCAAAATGATTTCTTTGGGGGCTAGCCATTCCCTTGCAGGGCTGGGCCCGTGGGCTAGGGCTCATTTGCATGGTTGGCCAATACCCAGGGCTGGCAGGATTGCAGAAGTTGGGACGCTCTGCCTCATTGGATGGAGTGAAGACCATGCCCCCGAGCTCTCCCCAGATGAAGACCACAGACCTCGCGCTCTGCACGTTTTGTTCCCTGACGGACCTTCTGCCCAACTCGCCCTCTGCGCTCATCCAATTTCAGGGGACCGCTCATTCTCAGCCCTCTCTTTGGGGAACAGACACAGCCCCAGCCCTGGGGCCCAAGCGGCCACACTCGTGACAGCTCCCTCCTCTCACCCCAGGGAGAGGACTCCAGGGAGTCCCTCGACTGAAAGGTGGTCCATCAAGAAGCAACCTGGTGACCTGGGACATGGATTCCTGGCCAATCAGCTCCTCTCTCTTCTGACTGTTTGAACTAGGATATCAAAAACCTGAGCCAGCAATTCCAGGATATAAAGTAGAAAGGGGTGTTTGTAGAGGTGCTTGATGGATGCTGGACCAGGTGAACTTAGGAGGACACAAAAACAATAAGTAAATAGAAGGAGGTGATGGATAATAACGAATATAATAACAATTGTGGTAACGCTGACATTTTCGAGGTTTTATCGGGGCCACACACAGTCCCTCACTTTACTTTCACAAAAACACTGTGAAATAGGTTTGTGATGCTTCCTGTTTTCACAGATAAGGAAATACATTTACCAAGTGCCCAATCTAAAGCCCACATTCTTTGCCATCATGTTCTCGATATGGTCACCCCTGAAGTTCTCAATAAAGAGAAAAATAAAGCAAGACTCCAGGGGGAAGACACAACAGAGACAGAGCTGGAGAAGGCCTGGCTGGGAGCCGCCCCAGACCCCCGTCCGGTCTAGACTCAGCCTAGGAGAGAAAACAGTCTCCTTTCATTCTTGTGGTAACTTGATTGGATCTCTATTCCTGGCAGTCAGGAGTCAGACTAAAAATCTTCCTCCCAGACTCTGTTTAAAAGTCTTTTCTTCTGGGAGGCTCTCCCTGACTTCCGCCTTATCCCACAGGCCAAATTGGTTCCTCCCTCCCCTGGGCCTCCCCCAGCAGCCAGCTCATACATCTTTTACTGCCTCCGCCTCACTGCATTTTGATTATTTGTTTACAGCTCTGTTTGCCCAGCCAGACAGGACACAGATTCTCCGGATCTCAGCACATAGCATAGAGCTAAATATATAGTAGGTGCTTATTAAATGCTTTTTGAGTTTATGCATTCATCCAACTGACAGATATCGTGCCAGCAATCATTCTAGGCCAGGAGATTGCATACTATGGCCCATGGGCCAAATATGGCCCTTTGTCTAAATATGGCCCTCTGCCGGTTTCCAATAAATAAAGTTTTATTGGAACACAATTATGTTCATTCATTTATATGCTCTCTTTGGCCACTTTCATGCTATAATAGCAGAGTCGAGCTGTTGTGAAAGTGACCATATGGCCTGCAGTGCTGAAAATATTTACTCTCAGGCCTTTACAGCAAGAGTGTGCAGTTCCCTGTTTTATGCCAGTGGTTCCCAAACTTGTCTGAACATTTGAATTATCTGGAAAATGGCAAAACATACCATGGACTGCGTCTCACCCCTAGAGATTGAGATTCAATTATTCTGGCCTGAGCTTTGGGATGTATCAAAGACACCCAGGTGATTTTACTGTGCAGCCAAATTTGTGAACCACAATTCTACACAATGAAGATTAGGCTCATCATGATTACAGCAATTTAGTATTTAGAGTCAAAACAGCAAGTGTAGCAAATTAGAAATCAGTAAAAATAAAATAAAACAAAATTCAGGCTTCAAAAAGCTATGGACATCTGCATCCGTTTCATCAGAGGCTGAGGGCTCAGCTCTGAAGTGGACAGGTGGCTTTCCACAGCTGTACAACAGCTTCAAGGCTTGGACTAGAAGCCACCAGCTCAGTCCTCATGTCCTGGGCTCCTTCTGTCACCCCACAGTAGCCTCTTGTCTCTGACCCTATTTCACCCAGAGAAAATGAGAGAAGTAGGACTGAGACTGGGGCAAAGAGACACAAACAAGCCACCCAATGGAAGGACCTTCCAGAAGTGCTGTGCCGGTGGTATTTTAAAAGCCCAGAGGCTTGGTTGACTTCACAAGATAGAAAAACATGTAGGAGCTGAGTGTGATTTGTAAATTTAGGGAAAATGTCTTCAACACCCTGTGGAAAGTCGTGAGTATGTGTGTGTGTGTGGCGGGGGGGATGCAAAAAAATGTACACAAGTAGGCAATCGCTTTGGTCAGCGTTGCTCAAGCAGTAGTTTGCCATCATCAGAAGTGTCTGGACGCTGATGGTCACCACTTTGAGCACCTCTTGTAATGGCAGAAGTCAAACGCGACTTGTATTCATCTTATGTTACCAGTATACATTGAGTATTAGCATTTTAATAGTGTTTCCCATTCTTAAAATGTGTATACGTTTTTTTTGGCACCTTCTGTATATAAATGTGCACATTTACTACTCCCTCACTAGAATGCATGCCCCCTGAGAGTGGTGGCTTTGTTCCTTCAGCATCTAGGATGACACCAGGGACACAGCAAGGACTCAAAGAGTTTGAATGGATGGATGGATGGATGAGAAGAGGGAACTCAAAGCAGGGCCCTGCAGTGATAAGGCTACAATTAATTCAGTATTTCCTCAGCTCCGAGATGGTACCTTGGAGACACAGCCATGAACCACAGGGAATCCATGAAAGGAACAGACCACAACATGACACAGATGAGGGAAGCATCATTTCATTTCACATGGTCGTAACTGCTACAAAGAAAATAAAATTGTGCGGTGCGATAAAAGGGAACCACCGTTTTAGATAGAAGGGTCTGGGAAGGAATTTACAAAGAAGTGACACTGAAGCTGAGACCTGACGGGAAAGAGTCAGCTATGAATAGGGCTGGAGGGATGGTGGCCCAGGCAGAGAAGACAGCAAGGGCAAGACAAGAGCCTGGAGGTGTGAACATGGCCCGAGAGGGAGGCCACAGCGGTGGGCACTGGGAAGTGTGCTTTGAGAAGAGGTTGAAGAGCCGGCCCCAGCCTGGGGTTGTGGGAGCCTCAAAGCCAGGCCACAGGGTTAGATGTTTATCCTGAAGGAAACGGAGAGGGTTATCAACAGGTGGGGGTGACATGATCCAACATGCACTTCAGAAGATCACACTGCTATGCAGCATTGGTTTGGCAAGGCGGAAAGTAAATATACGGGGTTGAATAGTATGCGCCCAAAATTCACGTCCAAGGGGACCTCAGAGTGTGACCTTATTTGGAAATATGATCTTTGACGTACTTCATTAAGTGAGACCATACTGGATGAAGGTGGGCCAAATGAAGACCCGAGAGACACACAGCAGGGAGAGAGAAGGCCACGTGGCCAATGAGGCGGAGACGGGACTGATGCTGTACATACCAAGGAACGCCACGGATGGCTGGCCACCACCGCAAGCTTGGGCAAGGCATAGAACAGGTTTTCCCTCAGAGGCTCCAGAAAGCAGCCAACCTCACCGACACGTTGATTTTGGACTTCTGCTCTCCAGAGCCACGAGAGAATAAATGCGTGTTGTTTTACACCACTCAGTGTGTGGTAATTTGTTACAGCAGCAAGAGGAAACTAATACAGTTAGGGGAGGGGGGGTCTGGGAATGATGAAAGAGGAGAGAGTGAGTGAGAAAGAGAACTAGAGAGACAGATAAGAGGGGGTAAGACAGAGGCACGACGGGAGAAAGAAGAAGGAAATGAGACCTGGCTGCAAATACTTCCTGGCTGTTTGCAGATTGAATGTTTCCCACAACATAAACCTTTCAAGGAGAGGCTTGTCCTCAATGTCTTGGGAGTCTCAGCGATACCAGCTAGGTCCCTACTTAGTTATAAATTAAAAGAGGAAATGACCCAAATCTCCTGTGCATGGCAGATCCTAGGTACCGCTCTGAGAACCGGAGCTACTCCAGGGAATTGAGTTAGTCCTGCAGGTCAGCCCCCCCTGAAACACAGGTCAGGGCTGGGGACACCAGGAGGCCACACTCCTGGGGGCCAGAAGCAGAAGCCCTCCTGGTCCCCTGGGCCCACCTCAGGTCCACATGAATCTTGCCCTGTGACTTGCTATGTTGTTAAAAACAAAACAAAACAAAAACAAAAAACATAGAGGTTTAAGCAGATTCAATTAGGGGTTTAAAGCTCCAGGGGAGAAAGGGGATGCTCACAGCAAAAGGAGTTTCACTTTCACAGTTGCACGAAGAACTGGAAACCACAAGATGAGGAAAAGCTTGATCCCATTTTTACACATCCCCCAAGGCGCAATGTGCTCTCCTGGAAAAAGCCTCTTTTGACCTCCTAACACTATCCCACTAGGAAGGCGTTTTAGTGTAGTGGTTAAAAATGAGGGTTCTAGAATGTTCTGGTTCAGATCCCAACTCAATGGGTGTCACATGAGCTCTCTGAGGCTCAGGTCTCTCATCTTTGCAATGGACCAGTAACAGTAATTCCTTCATAGGGGGTTTAGAGGTTTTGGGTGAGAGAATGCTTAGAAAGAAAGCAGTGGTTCCCCAACTCGGCTGTACTTTAGGGGGTCACCTGGGGCTCTTTAAAAAAGTGCTGATGCCTGCTTGCCACCCCCAGATATTCTGACTTTATAGGTCTGGGGTGATTTATAGCACTCTGGGTGATTCTAATGCTCAGTCAAGCTTGGGAACCCCTGACCTAAAGCACTTATCTCATTATAAGCGCCCCTGATTATCAGCTCTTGTAGGCAGGCATCGCCCTATCTCCTTTCCCCAGAGATGAAGGGCACAGGTGCTCTGGGGCCAGCCCTGTACAAATATCTACTGCTCCATGGCCATGTGGCTACACAAGTCATTTCTCCTCTCTGAAGTCATTTTCTTTATCTGTAAAATGGGACTAAAATGCTTATACAGGTCAGTTGCCCGGATTAAGTAAGCAAATGAGTGAAAGGCATTTATTGAATGTCTGACACATAGTATTAAATAAAAGGTGCAATTCGAATTAATAATTGCTTTGGTTTGGCAGCTTGTTTGGCAGTCAGTCTGTTTCCACAACAGCAAGGCCACAAACACCGAGCCTGTGCCATGGTTTTCTCGCCCTTGGCAAAGGAAACTCAGGGTCCCATCAACACGTGGAGAGTTTGAGGCAGATTCATGTTGCTTTGTTCTTTAAATAGTGCAGCGCCCATATCTTACTCCGTTTATCTGCCTGTTGAAATCAATGGTGTAAATAATGAAGCCGTGTGATATGTGAATATTTCTACTGCTTATATTTTTCATTCTAATTAAAGCCAGAATGTTCCTTTTTAGAAATGAGTATGAATAATAAAACACCAGCTGCGTGAGAATAATATTGTTGTTTTTGTTAAAAAAAAAAAAAAAGTAGAGGAAAAGACTACGTGCTCCCGGAAGACGGTAGAACCGACCGGTTCACTTTTCAGGGATGACAGACCTATGTGTGGAATTCCTGAGCACAGGACCTTCCATCCCTTCCAGGCCCCAGGATTTTATCAAAGCTCTCCTGGGTGTGGTTATGGTCGCTGATAGGAGATAGCCCCATTCCTTATCCAGAGTGCATCCCACCTCCTAGTCTGCCAGCCCTGCCAGGTGGAGAAAGGACTCCCTTTAGGACCCTAGGAGCTTAGCATAACCCGTGGTGCCCACAGCGTACACCTGCCAGGTAGTAGGTAAACACTACAGTTCACCCAAAAGAGGTGAAGAACAGGCCTGGTCCTGGAGAGGAAGATGCATGAGTTTCCTGGGGTTGCTGTCACAAATGACTGCAAATCCAGTGGCTTAACACACCACAGGTTTATTCTCAGTTCTAGAGGTCAGATGTCTGACATGGGTCCTATTGGGCTAAAATCAAGGTGTTAGCAGGACTGGATTCCTTCGGGAGCATGCAGAGGAGAATCTGTTCTCTAACCTTTTCCAGCTTCTAGAGGCTGCCCTCATCCCTTGGCCCGTGGCCCCTTCCTCCATCTTCAAAGCACATGACTCCAACCTCTGGCTCGCATCACCTCTCCTTCTCTGACTCTGACCCTGTGACTCCCCCTTGGAAGAACCCTTGTGATTACACTGGATTCACCCAGATAATCCAGAATAATCGCCCCCTCTCAAAGCCAAGCAATTGGTAACTTTAATTATAACTGCAACCTCAATTTCCCTATAACATATTCATAACATATCATATCCTCATTCATAGTCACATAATCCCTAGGGGGTTAGGATGCGGACATTTTTGGGGAGAGGGGCGTGTTATTCTGCCTATAGCAGAAGAGGAATGGAAAGATGAAGGAGATAATGCTCCCTCCCAGGCCACTGTATCCCCACTCTGAGAAGCACACCCTGTTGAGTTGTCTGTCCCCCGTACTAGCCTGTGGGCCCCTGGAGGGCAGAGAGAAAGGCTCTCATCTGTCTCTCCATTCTCCAGGGCTCCACCTGGAACAGGTACAATAGACAGATGACTTGACCAAACCTATATGACATTGAGAGGAAGTACTCCATGAGCTTTGCAATTCACAGACCTGTCCTTGAATCCTGACTGTATCCTTTGACAATTGTATGACCTTGCCCAAGTGCAGATAGAGCTAACATCATGGGCTCTAGAAAGGCTGAACTGTAACAATCCACGTAAAATACTCGTGACAAGACCAACCATATAGTTAGTAAGCGCTCAACCATTGTTAAATTGTCATCATCACCATCATCATCATCACATGCTGTGGAAGGAGAAAGCATGACTCACCATTTCCTGATATAAGATAGTTTGGCAGGGGTGACGGGAAAGGTATTCCCCAAACTGCGGTTGCCAAGTAGAACCCCAGTCTCCATAATTGAGGTCAACATACCCAGAACCCTAACTGTATGGACTCAGCTTAGCCAGAGGGCAAAGAAAACTGGCACCAACTCCTTGGGGTTGTTTTTCATTTTCTAACCAATTTAAGAACATCAGGGGCTAGTCTGTGGATGTGGTCCAGTCAGGGGTCCCTCTAAGATTCCCAGAGCCCTTAAGCTACGAAAAGCCCCCAAGAGGAAGACACCAAGCGCAAGTAAGAAGCTACAGAGTGACACACCTGGCCATTTTACCTGCAGATCAGGTAGAAGGAATTGCCAAAGCAGGGCAGACATCCATGCCCGTTTGCCTGTGATGGTGCCTGTATTCTGACACATAATTATTAGTAGTCCCCACTTTCACCTCTACGGGGTCCTAGTTTGAACCATAAATCTTACGTTGAAGCTCACCTGAGTCAGTACCTGCCCAAATGCACATTGGACACTGGCAAGGACAATCATAATCATAATGACGATCTCAATTATACACAATCGTGAATCATCATCATAGTCCCTGAGATAAGTCTGGAGCAGTGAATCTCACCTGGGGCTATTTTGTCCCCAGGGAACAGCTGACAATGTCTAGAGACATTTTTGGTTGTCAGAAGTTGGGGTGGGTGTTTGCTACTGGCATCTAGTGGGTCGAGTCCAGGGATGCTGCTAAGACTCTTCCAATGCCCAGGTAGCCCCACCAACAAAGAGTGATCTGTCACAAAATGTCAGTAGTACCACCATTGACAGGCTTGAGCTAGGGAGCATCCTTTTGTGTTTAGAAGTATGTGTGTGTGGGGGGGGGAGGAGAGGGGAGGGGGCTGAGAACAACTTGTTTAGGTTCAAATTCTGACTATAGCTCTTCCTATAGTTCAAATTTTTTAATCTCTCTCAGTGTAATTTCTTCTTCATCCAATGGAGTAAGGGGAGTCCCAACCCCATTGGGTCATTAGGAGGATTTAGCAAAGTAATCAGGTTGTGCTCATCGCACAGCAGGGCTTATGAAGGTAAGCATTACACAAATGAGCTGGAGCTCTATCTTGACGGAGTTCTTTCCCATGCATTATTTCATTCGTTCCTCAGTTTCCTGAACTCTAAAATGGGTACAATGACACCTTACAGGTTTCCTCTCAGGATTGAAGAGGTGACCTGTGTTTGTTGATTTAAATCTGACCATTCCAGACCACTGTGCAAAGTGAATAGGTCAAACATGATTGCCCCTGCAATGTGACTAGAAGGGAAGCAAGAACCAGGAGTCCTGGCGCCCAAGAAGCATCTTGTCCTCAGCTATCTTGTTTGTGAAACCCCGGCAGTCGACTTTCAACCCTTTTTTATTGAGAATGAATGTGAAGAAATGAGCGAGAGTATACCCAGGGGGAGGAGGAGCTGCCACGTCCAAGCCCAACTGCGTCCAAAGTCTGGGCGGCAAACCCACCCGCTGTAGGGAGAGGCCTGATAAACACTGAGCCTTCCACCACAAGGACTCTGAGCCCGCTGATAAGGAGGCTCAGCCCTGCCTTCAAGGAAAGCTGCAGATTTCACCAGAAAGCTGGAAGGTTGGCTCCAAAGAGGCCTTGGACCTCACCTTCTATAATCTCCCAACAGCCTGCCTGGCTTGGGACAGTGTGATGCTGGGTGCTCAGCTCCTGGTCCATCATCCCATCTTCCCCAGTGGGTTCATCTAAGCAAGATGCATTTCTGTATTTCCTTTTTTTGCTCCCTTAATGACCTATGGTGTGTAACTATGTTTCAACTAAATTCTGGTTTGGTATTTTATTGAGCACCTACTATATCCCAGGCACTGCTTCCCATTCCCTCATTGGACTCTCTCCAAAACTCTGTGAAGCGCATTCTGTACATCTATCTCATCTTTCAATCCCAACTGGGAAAGGAATTGCAGCTCAGAGGTGTTAAGAAAGTCGCCCAGAGTCACACAGCTTCTAAGTGGTAGAACTGGCATTTCAATCCAGCTTCTACTGACAAAGCACCTCATATGTTTTACTTGGAGTAGGGAGAGCTCCTCGCTTTGAACTGTCACTCTTACTGCAAAATAAGCCAGTCCAGCTAGAAACATTAAAATAATTGGGGGAAATGTACGGATGAGTTTTAGGGTGTTGAGGAAGGATGCCAAGATACCACTCGGGCATCCTGGCATGTACCTTCACAGAAATAATAATGAAGGTCAGTCCAGAAATTTCTGGGGCTTGTACACGCAGAATGTGAAACAGCAGCAGTTGGAACAGAAGAGAAACCAAGCAATCACAGGCTGTAATGCGAGAAAGAGGTGACAAATGAGGTTGGGGCACCCGTCAGGATGCTGAAATGAGTGCCTCCAGTAGGAACAGGCTGATCCAGGGCCATCGAGAATGACACACAAATGTTCTCTGCCACTCATGAGTGACCTCCTGGGGCCAGGCGCTGCTCTAGGCATGCTACGTGCCTCCTGTCAGTGCATTCATTCGATCCCCACAAAAGCCTCACAAATTGGGCATTATCATTTTCTCCACTTTACAGATGAGGAGGCTGAGGCCGTGAGAGGTTAACTGGTGTGCCGGAAGCGGCCAGCAGCATGGGCCGCGGAGTCAGAAAAACCTGGGTTTGAATTTAAACGGACAGTTACTAGCTGTCTGAGATTTTGAGCAAAATTGCTAATATTTCTGAGTTTCAGTTTACTTGTCTGTAAAATAGGGGTGCGGGGGTCTTCCCTTTATAGGCCCTTTTGGGGAGAAGTGCGGATGAAGTGAGGTGATAAGTCCTAGCTTGACACAGTATCTGGGGGACAGGAACAACTGGTAAAATAAAAGCTGTTAGCCAGGGCTTAAACCCAAGGATGCATGTGCCTGCGTATGTATGTATGTGTGTGTGTGTGTGTGTGTGTGTGTGTGTGTGTGTGTGTGTGTGTGTGTTTGAGCAAAAGCCAGGGAAAGCAGGATAAGGAGACACTCTTTCTTAGGCTCTGCCCCGGATGGTTCAGGCCAATTCTTAACCCTTTCAAATCTATGCAGGCCTTTCCAGGTGAGGTTCTCACACCTACAGGCCAAGCTGGCCACAGGGGGCATCACCGGGAAGCCCCGGCGTAAGGCTGGCCTGTGAGCTCTTGGCTTGCCAGGCGCAACTAGGGGAGAGGCCGAGTGCTGGGTGGGGCCTGGCCAGGCTCCAGGCAGCAGACCTGGCGCCCAGGTTGAGGCCAGAGACAGGCCAAGGTCGGCCAGCAGGGCCAGAGGGGAAAGGTTGGAAGTGCCGGGGGTGGGGTTGGATAAAGGCCAAAAGGGCCCTGCTGCCTGGTAGGGCGGGTTCCTAGACCCACAGGAACTGGGGTTCATTGGTGGTGACACAAGATGACGGCACCTCTTCCTCCTCCACTTCCTTAGACAGCCCCGCTGGAGAAACTGTCCAAGCCTGGTATCCACAGGAGGAGGCCGGAGACCAGGAATGGATCTGCATCGGGCCTGCCTGGAGCCCTTTGCTCCTCTGACCACTCACGGTGATCCCGTCCCAGGATGGAAAGGCTGAGGGCAGAGCTGGGTGAAATCCTGGCTCTCACAGCCCCTAATCTTTGACTTCACCTGCTGCACTTCAGTGTCCTCATCTGTAAAAATGAATAATTGTAGTCAATGCCGCCTGACCTTGCTGTCCAGAGTTGGGCATACTAGCCAGCACATGCTAACATGTTAGTTCAATATTCGAGATTGGCTAATGCAGCCGTGTTCCCCGCTAAAAGCAGGGACGCAAGCCTCATTCAGATCCAAATAAGAGAGGCCCAGGACCAGGGTAGGAGCTGAGGGGTTGCGGAGCGAATGTGTGGGTAGGAATTATCAGCTCTCACCTGGGACAGCAACATAAGCAGGCTGAGAAGGAAGGAAGGAAGCTCTGAGTCCCGCATGGCATCTGCCTTAAAGGCTTGGCATCAGTGTCCAGGGGGTGGGACGGTCCCAGTCGTGAGCCAGACTCTCACCCCCTCCCCCACAAACTCTGCACATGCCCACGGCCAGGAACACCCTCCCTGGGCACACCTGTGCCCAGCATTGCCACCTGAATGTTACTTGAGCTTAGAGTCCAGCTCCTCGGCGAGCTAGATTAGATGCCCACTGGCCGCTGAATTCTCAGAAGCGCTGTAACAGATTGAAGTCATTCACTAGGTCTCCTATATGAACTGTGACATCTCAGGGGCAGGCGCATTGCAGAAAATAGGTCCTAACATAGAATAAGCACTTGATATATATTTCTGAAGGAGCTAACAAATGAGAGGGTGAGTTAGAGACCAAATGTCACCATAGGAATCAGAGGTTCGGGGCCCTGTGGGGGTCAGAGGAATTTCCCAGGACATCTTTCTTTGTGGCTTGGGTTCTTGGAGAAGATGAGAGGTGAGTTTTCATTCCATGGTGCTTCTCACCTGGAAAAGTCAAGAGCTTGAGCGAAGGAGGAGAATCATCAAGTAAACTTGCTTCCATCTGTGCAGTGTGGACCACACCCCCCCATGTACTTGAAGCAACACTTGAAATTGTTTTGAAGCACTTTCCACTAGGATCTGTTTTCATTATTTGTTAAACCTCACTGCTGAAGATGTCTGATTCATCAGGGCTCTTCAAATGCATTTTAGTGTCTGGAGTTAAAAAAAAAAAAGATTTTTCCATTTTAAGAGCTGGCAGAAGGTTGCACTCGGAAGGGACCATTCTGTGCTCGGGGGGGCCCCAGACCATTACTCTGCTTACAGCATGGGGTGCCGTGAAGTCAGTTAATGACGCACATTGAAATGAGAAGTGCTGCGATCTCTCCTTTTTTTTAGCAGCCTGAGCACTATTTATTCTTAACTGTGAGTAAGACTGGGGCCATCTCCCCAATGGATAACAGCAAGGCAAGAACGGAATTTTCAAAACCAAAAAGGGAAATCGCACGTTTGCGTGGAAGTGTCAACTTGGCTTCCTGGTTCAATCGAGGGGTGGCAGTTATGGAAGCTGTAAATCCCCAGACATATTTATTCACATTAAGGAGTCCCCCCCCACCCCCACCCATAACCTTCTCTGTCTCCTCCCTGTGATTTTTCCACACTCATTCTTTCATTCTTCGTTTCTTTCCTCATTTGACAGGGACTTATGTAGTGGCGTCTACAGACTGCAGATACTGTTGGTTCACAGGTAACCACATAAACAAGTGCCGCCGTGTCACAGCGCCAGGAGATACTGAGGCCAGAATGCCTTCTCTAGAGTCCCTTCTGAGAGTGGGTGGTGCTGTGGACACAAAGGTTCCAACACTCCCAAACACAGCACTGTGGGGGTGCTTGCCTCTGCGTCCAAGCTGTGCGCTTGTGTCATCTAAGGACCCATCAGCACTTGAAAGGATTTATCCTGGGGCCCTGCGGGAGGGGGCAAAGGCTAAGGAACGGAGGGCCCGTTTTCAGATAACTATCCTTTGGCATGTCCACCCGCATTCCAGCGAACTCTACTCAAGAGGCTCTGGGCACGTACGCAGAGACATTGCTACACCCTCTGGTAAAGAAACCCCACTGACCAACTGCACTACAGAAGCTATGCTTCCAACAATCTAAGAAAGGAAGGACTTGGAGTGACAACAAACTGACTGCGTTGCAGACTCTTATTCATTGACACATTCAAGTGTCCCCACCCAGGGTGACAATGCCCCTACATGCCTTTTACTCTTATGTAAACATAGCATGTGAAAGTGACTCCTTCCCTGACTTTTTTGTCTCAGGGAGGAGAAGCACATTCTTTGACTTATACCAAATATCCCTCTAAGGCCAAATGTCCTGTAAAGTTTGTTTTCCAAAAATGCCCAAGTAGCTCAGCCCTGAAGAAAGCCTGAAATGTGGACGAATCACCCAGGTTTAATTTATGACCTTAGTTGCAAGTCCCCCTCCTTTGGGTTAGCAATAATCATAACTAACACTCCTCGCGCTCTCATTTTACCTCATTGACTCCTCCTGACAATGCTAGGAGGTAGAAAGTGCTGGCCTCTTGGTGGAAAGCAGGAACTTGGGACTTCAGGTAGCAGACGCTGTTCCCCTCAGTTCCTCCCAGGCTTTGCCATTTCATCATCACTTTCAACCCCCAGCATCATCACTGGCGGTGAGAGCCCACGCTGCCCAGGTGGATGGCAGGTCGGGAGCCACTGGAGCAGCCCTCAGCCAATGACTGACAGGACTTGGTCTATCAATGCCCCAGCTCCCTTGCCCCTCAGGTGAGAAGGCGCGAGTCCCACACTATCTCCCAGAGGTCCCCAGCAGGACTGGACTACCTCCAGTTGCCCACAGTGGTAACTTGCTGGATGGTGCGCCACTCATGGCATCCTTCCCTTTCCTGTTGCTTGCTGAGATCACCTCACAGATAAATTACTTGCCTTCAAATCCTTGTCTCAGGGTCTGTTTCTGGCAGAAACCAAACCAAGACAGAGTGGTCAGGCAACTTGCCTGAGGTACACAGGAGTAAGGATGACAACAGATGTGACTCTAGTTTCCCATGCCTCCCAAAGCCTAGGGTTGTGACCACAAAACTGATGTATTATTACCCTACAGTCCCCTAGACCTCTTTAGGTACACATATCCGAAGAGGCAGAAGGCACTCCATGCCTTTCATTGGACAGAGGACAGAGGGACATCAGCTCTGGACACCCCAGAGCCAGTAGGGGCTGGGCACAGGCTCTCCCAACTCTTTGTTTCGTGCCCTCAGCAAACGGAGGCAGCTGACTTCTGGGGCAACCAGGAGATGAGGCCTGCCAGCCCATCCCACCCAGCTGGAGGAGAAGCACCTAACTTTTTGCGATTTGCTCGGCCCATTTCCAACATGTACTAATATGCGAGGTTGGCACCAGGGAGGGCGTCATCTGGCAGCGCTATCCTTCATACGGAACATTACGCCGAGGTCCTGCGCAGTCCTGAACATTAACCATCCCCTGGCACCCATGAAGAAGAGCTACGGGTTTTATTAACCTCTGTGTCCTGGACGCATTGCACGAGGAACGCCATCATTAACCCACCTCCAGACGGGGGACAGGGGCCTCTTTTCTAGCTCTGTTCCAAGAGCTCAGGCCCTACGAAATGCCTTCAATAATTTAAGGAAACTACCAAAATGTGACCATAAAGGATATAACTTCACCTCAAGGGTGGTGATCCATAAAGATTTTGTGATAGTAAAAACTGCGCTTTGTTCTGTTACAAGCCCTTTGAAAGTTTCTCTGTGTGTGTGTGGGCATGAAAGTGTGTGTGTGCGTGTGTGCGTGCGTGTGTGTGTGTGTGTTGGTGGCGGGGGTGTGGGGGTGAAGTCATGTAGTCATGTAGTCATGTTCCTGCAATTGGGATTTAGCTGAACTCACGGTTTAATTATTCCTAACATCATGGCCATAGCACGACCCATTAACAACAGCTCAGCTGGCATGAGGAAGTCCCATCGGTAATCTCAGAAACGCGTCGTCGTATCACTCATTCTTTCCTCATGTCAAAGATTTTTTTTTTTCAATTCCAGACATACAGCTTCATTATAAAAATGCAACAAGCACAAAAACACCCCCTGTGTCCTGACACAATGTGAATTAAACACCAATGCCATTCCGCGACCCCAGGAAGACTGGTCTCTTGTGGGCTTCGTTTCATGCAGCTTTGGTTATGCTTATGCCGGTGGATCTACTTTTAATATGCGCCCCTTAGGCGGGCTTCCAATTTGCCACTGACCGACAAGGGGAGGGGTGGGTTATTTCAGGGGAAGCGGGAGGATCAAGGATCCTAGGAGAGGAATTCTTTCTCAGAGGGAGATAGTCCTTTTTCCATGGTTTTGTACATTAAAAAGCTGGTGCCATAAAAGAATGGGTAATTAAATCCATATAATAGGCGTTTTCACTTGAAAAAAATAACATGGGAGGGTGGGTGGAGTACTGGTTAAGAGCGTGGGCTGTAGGGACAGAAGCGCTGAGATTGGACTGCAGCTCCTCTATTAACTTGACTTTTAATAAGTCACTTAAAATCATTGCACCTCAGTTTTTCTGCCTGTAAACGGGAAGTTAAAATGATATATCACCTCCCCTCCTTCCTTCCTTCCTTCCTTCCTTCCTTCCTTCCTTCCTTCCTTCCTTCCTTTCTTTTTCCTTCCTCACCCTTTCTTTCCTTCCTCTTTTTTCTTTCTTTCCTTTTTCCCCTTCTCCTTTTTTTCTCTTTTCTTTCTCTTTTTCCTTCCTTCCTTCCTTCCTTCCTTCCTTCCTTCCTTCCTTCTTTCTCTCTTTCCTTCCTTTTTCCTTCCTTCCTTCTTCCCTCCCTCCCTCTCTTCCTTCCTCCCTTCTTTTCACTTCCTCTCTCCTCCCTATTTCCCCTTCCCCCTCCTTCCCTAGATCTTTTCTTCTCTCCCTTCTTCCTCCTTCCTCAAACAACACACTAAATGTCTACTGTGTGCCGCAAACTAAACTAGGGGCTAGGGGTACAGAGGGAACTGAGCCTCTGAACCCAAAGGCTTCATTCCAGCCTTTGTTGGGAAGATCAGGTGAAGTGTCATATAAAAAGCACTTTGCAATTTAGATGCAGAAATGTGCATATTTTCATTATAATTGTAAAAGTATGCATATGTTATGTTCTCTTTTAACATTAAGTTTGCAGATAAACCAGAGTTTTCAAATTGTGCAAGCCTCCACTGGCTGTAAGGGCGAGGCCAGGGGCGTCACCACCTAGACTACCACGTGACTAGCGCCCCCTGGAGTTGTGCAGTTTGATGGCGCTGGAGGAAAGACCAAACAAGTGCCGTCCGGGTTCCCTCGCTGCTTTCAACCTGGGCTGCAACTCTTTTTATCTGCTTTATAAATTGGACTTGATTCCAGGGGCCCACTTCAAAGAGAAAAAAAATAACGTTTGAAACCCACTGGTCCTGGGGTTCAATCAATGCCCTTAACCGGACTGGCGAACCAAAGGATCACATAAAAAGGAAGAAGTAGTGTTCCCCGCTCCTCCCCAGAAACATATACAAGAAAACTCTCAAATATCTCTGTCTTATTCTGCCCACTCAGGGCATTTTCAATTAAACGCTGAGAGACATCTGGTTCCAAGGCTGCCAGGTGTTTCTGAACCTCGTGTGGTGCACGGGAGCTGAGTTCAGCTTGCTCTGTAGTTTGGCTCTAGCATTTCCTGTGACAGGTACCCTTGTCTTAACACCACAGCCGCTGGGCTCTCTCTGCAGGCTCCAAGCCCACCCACGAGAAGGGATTTGATTTACATAGAGCAGTAATAACCCTAAGCAAACCCCAGCTCACCTAATTCCTCTGCAGCTCCTGGCATTGTAGGAAGTAATATTCAACTGCCCCAAAGATGGGCTGCAGCAAATTTTGCGGAGGAAGAAGTGGGTAGAAACAGGGGCAGGAGAAAGGGTGTAAGAGGCCATTCTCTCCTCTAAAGGCAAGACCAGTGTTGTCTAGTGGAACTTTCTGCAATGATGGAAATGTTCTGTATCTCAGTTATCCAATACCACAGCGACTAGCCACATATAGCTATTGAGTACTTGAAATGTGGCTACTGGGACTCGGGAACTGCATTTTAAATTTTATTTCCGTGTAATTAATTTAAACTTAAATAGCCACATGTGGCTAGTGACCACCATATTGGACAGAACAACTCTAAACACAACCCCAAGCCTCTGTGAGTTAAGCCAGCCCACTACAAAAGGTATTCAGTTCCTAGTTCAATTCACCCATACAGTCAACACGGAATTAATGCACCTTCTGTATGAGTCATATTCTGTGCTAGGTACAGAAGTGGAAGGAAATATAGTTAGACAAGTTCCTGATCTCAAGAGGCTGCTTGCAGTCCATTGAGGGATTGAGTGATGGTGAACAATAACGGGTAGCTGCAGTGGCATGGAATGAGAGCTGAAAAGAAAGAGCACGGGGAATGCAGGAAGGCTGCATGGAGGAGGCGGCATATAGGCTGCTCTTAAGGATAGAGTGGTTCATTTTGAAGAGGAAAGGGAAGATCATTCTAGCAGACCAAAGAGCATGGACAAAAAGCTTGAAACCATGATATAAATATAGAGTGGAGATAATTTATAGCGGGCTGAGGTTTGGGTGTGAAATGAGGGTAGGTGGAGGCAAGGGGACCAGAAATGATCTTTTGCAGAGAGAATGAGACTTGACAAGGGACCTCACATGATTTCCTAGAGAGCTTGGACCTGACCTGAATTTAGAATCCCTTGATTCATCCTTAATCATTGGTCTTAGGGACCTTTACCTGTTGCCAAATGAAATGCCCTCGTTAGCTTACTTTCTCCATCCTTCCTGATCTTCAAGGCTCTACTTGAATCCTGCCTTCTCCAGAAGCCATCTTTGATCTCACTTCTTTGCACCAATTCTTCCCTTTTCCGACTGTGGTTTCCACTCCACGGTCATTGTTTGGTGATTTTCCACTATATTCTTGGCTTTGTTTGCCATCAAGTTTCCCATAAGAGCTCAGAGTCCTGGTGGTTGGGACCTCACCATTATCATTATTCTTTGTCCCCATGTGTTCGAGAGCAGAGTAGGTACTTAATAAATAACCTCTATTTGTTAATTAATTTGGCTTGATGTATCATATCCCTATTAATTTGAACCTGGAGAGGAGTCTAAATGTTTGTAATTCTTGTGTTACCAACACTTGAGCTGGCTTCCTGGTACCCATACTCTGTGCCTGTGGTTTTTGATAACCAACCTCAGAGTCATTCAAAGAGGCCTCTGGAGTCTGCCTCACAATGAGCATTGGGGAAAAGCCCTGGAGATCCTTGCTAGGGCAGGGGAAGGTGAGATCTCTCTACAGGTGTCTGACTGGTTCTCTTTTCATTCAAGTCAACCTGGAGGCCCTATGGCCCTGAGTGATGGAGCCTACCTGTGAGCTGAGCTGAGTCACGCAGCCAGTCTTAGGAGATTTATCTGTGTGATCTAGACATCTGATCAACTCTAAATGCTGCGTTTGTTTACTAAATGACTCCTTGGAACTTTCTAGACCCACCAAGAGTGGGGTTCCCCCAGGCTTTTCTTCATGTTTATCTTTCTGTCATTCACGGCCTCTATGCAACTCCTCTTCCAGGTCTCCCCTCAGGCTCAAGCACCCTGTCAGCCTTGGGCACTGTCTTCTGCATTCCCACCCATCTTCAATAAAACCTATCTCACAGGGTCACTAGAGGGTTAGAAGAGATAATGCCTCAATGGCATGAAACGTTTAGTGCATGCTGGTGGCTGCTGATACCGTGACTGTTGTAATAATTCACGTTGTGTCACACTTTATTTTCTCCCTTGTCCATATTTAGCACCCAGCAGAGGCTACGCACAGAGTGCGTGTCTCCTGAATGAGTGAAACATATCTTACAGCCTCAAATGAACAAGCCAGGCCTTAATATTCGGAGGTCTGTGATCTGGGGTAACTTAGAAACCAAGCCTGAATACACAACAGGACAAAGACGAAGCTTCAGGGATGCCAGTGCAAAGAAGATAAGTCTGAAAAGGTGAGATACACGCGTTGTCCAAGAAGGGGTCAGCTGACACTGTCAGGGGGATGGTCAAAGGGCCACCAGCTAGCTGTAAGCAGGTAGAAAGCAACCACATGGAGATGGTGGAGATGTTGACTTTACAGGCCCTGTATCCATCTTTTCTCCATTGAAGGAGTGCACAATGGGCATTAGCAGATGTGGCCTCAATCCCAGCCCTATTGCTTAACTATTCCTTGAAGTGTTTAAGTTAAAGTTTCTCAACCTGGGCACGATTAACATTTGGGCTGGGTGATTCTTTGTTGTGGGGGCTGTCCTGTGTATTGTAGGATGCTGAATAGCATTCTGGGCCTCTACCCTCTTGGCCATAGCACCTTCTCTCCCCACCCCCACGTTGTCTATAAGTGCTCCCAGTTGGGAAAAACTGCTCTAAGCTAAGCCTTGGTTTTTCTTAGCTGTGAATAGGGACACAGTCCCTATAAGGCCAAGCAGTTGTTAGGATCAAATAAGATAACAGGTATGAAAACGCTTAGCCCAGGGCTTGTGCAGGGCTTAATGGCCCCTTTAAAGGACAGAGGAAAGACTACCCTCCCCCATCCACACCCAGTGAATTCTGGGAGGCTGGACAGGAGATAATAGGGGAGGAGGTGATCCATCAGTCCTTGTCCTGAAATCCCACAAGAGTCAGCAGCTCATGGACCTCTCCTTGTCCTGTAGGTATGTAAATATGGGAATTATCAGGACCAGCATCTGTGAGAGTTAAAGCAGGAAGTCCTTACAGCTTCCTGTAAAAACACAAGTGACAAACTTGGACAAACAGCAAGTAGAGAAAAGATAGTCCTATATCATCACCAGCCCCTCCTCCCCCAAAGTTTCCTCTCTCTCTCTCTCTCTCTCTCTCTCTCTCTCTCACACACACACACACACACACACACAGACACACACACACACACACAAGCTCCCTCCAATAAGATGCAACACAAAATAGTTGTCAAGACCCTCCATTATGGCGTCAGACTTGGGTTCCAGTCTCGGCTCTGCTACTTATGAGCTCTGTGACTTTGATCCAGTTACTTTACCTCTCTGAGCCATAGTTTCCTGTCTTTAACGCAGGGATACAGATGGATCCTACTTCAAAGGGTTATCATGACACTTAAATGTAGTAACACAGAGAATGTCCACTGTGGGACCAGGTACTTGGAATCTAGAAAATACTCAAATAATAGTGGTTTGTTTTTTTTTTTAGTAATAGTATGGTCAGCAGATTTTCCTAAGGGGCAGTCCCCACGCTCCCTTCGGAAGGGTGATTATTGGGAGTGAAGCATCACCCACGGGAGAAGAAAGGTCAGCTAATGGAGCCCCAGTCAAGGGGAAGTCAGCGGACATGTTGGAATGGAAAGAGGACGGGCCTTGGGGTCAGACACATGTCAGTGCAAATCCAGACCCCGCCACCTACCAGCCAGACAAGTCCTCTCCTCTGTCGGAGCTCACATGTCCACCCTTTCTGTGCCTCTCAGGTCAATGCCAGACGTTAGCACGGCCTTTGCCAGCTCTGTGGGTGTAGATGCTCATCTCACTCATTCTCTTACTCACTCAGCAAACATATGCTTGACCCTGAACCAAGTAAGGGAGATACTAAGGTAAAGAAATATGACCTCTGCCTTCAAGGAGCTCAAAGTCTAGTGGCAAAGTCAAAATTTCCATGAGAAGGTCTGGCTAAAAGAGAAGACATAAAGAGTTGAAAACCGCGATCAAAATGCAGGCGTATTGATTAGGAGAGGCTAAGTTATGCTGCAATAACAAATAACCTCCAAATCTCCCCCACTTGGAACAACAAAGATGAGCATGCACACAATGTCTACGGTTGGACCTGGAATGCCTTTGAACAATTTGTCATGTGTTACCTTAGCATTCTAAACTGTTCAAAACGCATGGCGCCCCATACCAACCAGGTGTCCGCAATCATTGAGGCAAAGGAAGGGAGAGCTCAAGGAATGCCACACCTCTTCTTGAATGTTTCCACCTGTAAGTGACATGCTTTTCTCCCTTCACATTTCACTGGACAAAGCAAGTCACGCGTCCACACCTATCCTCAAGGGGCCATGTACCCAGAAGGAGGGGGGAACCAGGAATCTTGGTGAACAGTTCTAACAAGGACCCCCAAAATGGATGAGCTCACAGCAACAGGGAGGCCCACCTAAATAGGACTGTCATTTGTTGGGTGTTCTTTTGTTTCATTAGCACTTAGCACGGTGTCTGGCAGAAGACAGAAACTCAGCAAATTCTTGGAAAAGGAAGAAAGAAAGGGAAAGAAGGAGGCAAAGAGGTATGGAGGAAAATTATTGGGTTGTTCGGGATTTGGGTTGTTAAGAAACATCTCTGCTGTTCAGGCACAGAGCTGTGTGTTGGGGAAGAAGTCTCTTTAAATTAGGAGCAGTTCAGTTTGTGGTTGAGTAGGGGCCCAGCTCAATAGGGTCAGTGTTCAAACCCTGGATCACTTTTCCTTCTGCAGCTAAAAAGCAGCTTGTGTCCTAAGTGCTTGTAGGCTCCAGGCCACTGGTCACTCTGCTCTCCCCCTCAAGGCATCCACACCCTCATTTCTCCCTAGTGCATCTGAGAAAGGGCAGGAACTGTGGAGTTAGCTGTACTTAGATTTGATTCTGGGACAATTCCCCTTTCTAGCTGTGTGCCTTGGAGCTAGTTACATGACATCCTAGAGACTCAGTTTCCTCATCTATAAAGTAATGGAATCTCTATACTCCCAGACCCTTCAACAGATGTTAGCCTCCCCTTTCCCTCAGGGGCCACGCCCTTGAATCCGTGGGAGCTTCACATTACAGCCCTTGGAATGTGGCACCCTCCAAACATCTGAGCTTCCCACCAGCATCCCCCATGGGCGAGGTCTTCCCTGCCTCCTTTCAGCATAGCGCCATGTGTCTGAGTATGCAGAGCACAGCACCTGTCCTCCTCCCAGCAGCACTGACAGAAGGGATGTACCCAGCCCAAGGCAGGTCACAGCTGCTGTGTGTGCCCCTGAGCTGCCACACGCTGCCCAGGATGGGAGCAGGGGCGATTACTCACTGCTAATAATTATAGACAAGGACAGCACGGGGAGACGGCTGAGCTGCTGCCTGGAACCTAGGGCGGAGGGCTCCCGGAGCTGGCTCTGATTCCTATGCACGTTGGACGACTTCTCGGGGATTCAAGGGACCTGTGTTAAGTCATCCCCATTAATTCATTTACCCGTGACTTATTGGGCAGCAACTCTGTTTCAACATGTCAGGGCGGCACAGATGATTAGTATGATAAACACACTTTGTTTTTGTACATTCTTCGAAACGTGGCTGCTTCTGTCACTCTTTCAGGGTGATACAAGACATTCAGAAGAATAAAAAAAGGAAGTGGTTTATGGTTAAATTGCGAAAAAAATCAGGAATTTATTGTGACTTTCATAGAATCGTATATATTTTTTTGAAGCTGAAAGGTTTAAATATTATTAGGCAGGCAGGAGTCCCCCCCACCCCCACCCCACCCCAATCTTACAGATGAAGAAAGAGAACCAAGAGGGAAGAAGTGATGCAGACACTCTTCCCAGGAACCCAATGCTCTAAATTCCCAGATCTGTCCCTGCTGTTAAATCTTACGTACGTCAGGGGCAAGAAAGGAGGGTGTCACTTGAAGGCACTGCAGACCTGACAGCATCAGACAACCTGGATGTTTTCGCCACTTATTTTATGCATAAAGTTCGGGAAGCCACTTTGTTTTGTGACGGTTTCTTGATGGATAAAGGAGAGATAATGAAGCTTTTTACGGAGTTGTTTTTTTGGAAGATTGTAAACAGCAGCGTGCTCCCTACCAGTGAAGTATGACAATGATTACTACGACAGCTATCACAATTATGCTTATTTCCACACCAGCACACCGGCTTAATTTTCAAGTTAGAGAAATGGAATCCAGACAAATACAGTCTTTTCAAAAGGCCAGAATTTCCAAGGCTTGTTAAGAGCCAAACTCACAGAGATTGGAAGGATGCTTTTCCTTTGCTCTTTTAACAAAAGTTATTAAGCGAGGGGAGCGCCATTCCCATGTTTATCTCAGGCCGAGGAGGTGCCTATTGCCCCTTTCAGCAGAGGGGAGCATTAATAGAACCTAATTCTTTAATGGACTCTGGGTGCATTTCTTTCTTGCATCTTGAGGTCTTTAAAAAGCCTGTGGTGAATTGCACTGACATAAACCTTTTATAGAAACAATCAAATATCACTTGGTAAAATAATTAGCATAAGAATAGCACAAAGTCAGTCTGTCCCATACTTGGTGCCAAATACCAAAAAGGCCCCTGCCAACTTCATCCCCATCCTATTTTGGTGGGGGTGGGGGTGACTTTTCTCTCCAAGCCAGTTTCCAGAGGGAGGCAAAGGTCCGAGGTGTGCTATTGGGTGCGTTCTGTTATTCTGGGTTGGGGGACAGGTGATCCTTAAGTGTCAGGGGACAGAGGATGACCAGGTGAGGAGGAAGCCGGGAGCAGGAGTTCGGATGTTCCCAGCTCCGTGGGGCCTGCCTGGCCGACTTCCCTTTCGGTAAGTGGTGTGGTCATCCATCCCCTCCCCATTCGGCCCCTAACTTCCTGTCTGCCTATCCAAGTGTTTTCTCTTGTTGACCAAATATCAGAAAGTTGGTCTTGTTTATGACTTACGGATAAAATGCCGCAGGAAAGGAGTGTCTCCTCTCGGATCCAGATAAGACGCTGCAGAAGAGCACCACACGACCCCGTGCACACTCCTTTCTATGATAAAGCATCTGTCTTTGAACCCGGAAGTGGGAATTCCTGGATATGGGACCTCGCAAGGGGTCCTCCGCGACACCCCTGGGCAGGCCATGCCTGCCTGTGCACATTTTCCCTTTACTTCTGCCTGATTCCTGTGAGAGGCAACAGGCAGTCATGTTATTTAGCTAAAAGAGGAAAAGAAAATTCTCTCCGCATTTCCACATCTCAAGTGTGCAACGGGCCCAAGTAAGAAAACAACTTAACGGTTTTCTTTGCCAGCCCGAAGCCAGATGATTCTATCGCATTGTGTCTCCAGGACACTGGCTCCAGCCTGGCTGAGCTTGACAGACCATCTTCTTGTGTCTCCTTTAATTTAGCTGATAGATATGAAAACGGGTTGAGTTTTTAAAGTAAAATAGTTTTCAAAGCTGGCATTTCTCATTAGCTGGGGGCTGTCAGCTGGGAGCAGTCCCAGAAAAGAGAAGAGGCCGTGTTCTAGCACACAAAAGCCCTGAATACCTGTGCCCCATGTTGGCTGTGGGTGATTACTCACTCATTCTGTTGTGACAGACAGAAAGGGAATTTAGCAAACCACAAAATTTCCTAATTAGCACACTGGGAATTCTTCCGGTGGTAATTTGGAACAAAAAGAGGCAGCCCCATGGTGAGGGGGTGAGGGAAAGGGGAAAAAATAAAAATAAAACGAGGGAGGTGGGGGAAAAGCAAGTGGTCTGCTCGCTGTAGGCATGGAAAGCCGTTCTAGAAGTTTCTCATAGGCGACAGAATTTTTTTTTTTTTCCTTCCAGAGGCTGCTGCTGCTCACATATGGCAACGTGATCCCCAGGCGCCTACCATATGTAAGGACACAAGGCTTTATGACTTATTGTCGGTAAGATTTATGGAGATGATATATGATCAGCAATTTTTCATCTTCTCATCTCCGGAACAAACAGGGAGAGGCGCAGGCCCCCGGTGGGATGGCCTGGTGAAACAGCAGGAGCCCAACCCAGGGCCCCAAACAAACTTGGGCCCTGGCCGGGCGGGGATGCCTCCCCTCCTTAATAAAGGAACAGCCTGTGGTAACAGCAGCCACCATTTATTTGATTAAAATGGGCTACTCTGGAGCTATTTTGCGGTATGTTAATGAGTGCTATATCATAGACATTTATTAAATTAGATTTCATAAATGTCAGCCGTGTTTGCACAGGAAATGCACCAGTCTAAATGTGGACCGAACGCGGAATTAATTTCCCCCCTCAGGAGAAGGAGCCTTCCTGCCGGGGCGAAGGTGTGCTGGGGAGGTGAGGACATGCGCCCCGCTCAGATGGTTAATATTAGCCCCGGTCACACACAGCACTTCTGGCTCCCGGCCACCTCCCAAAGAGGGAGGATTCGAGGAAGCTGAAAGGAAGGAAACAACAGAACTCAACACTTCCTTGGAACAAGCCTTCAGCTTTCGGTGTCACAATATTTCACCTTTCCCTTACATTAGAATCAGCACAAAGACGCGGAGTTCGAGAAAACAGGACACAAGAGGAAATGGAAGTCTGTGGGGAGAAGCATCCTGGTTTTGGAGATCCGTGATTCTTTGGCATCAGCAAAGGAGGTGTCCTCATCAGCGCTAGTGCATTGTGACGGACTGGAAAGAGGAACCTATTGATGAACCCATTTCAGGTTTCCCGATGCTGACACCCTGAGCCTGTCCAGTATTCTCCACGTCTTCTCTTCCATGTCTGCTCTGGAAGCGCTAGATCGGACACGTTCTCTTTGAAGGAAGAAATAGACCAAAGAAGAACAGCCTCTATTAAAATGAATTTCTGGAGCTAGGGTGATTGACAGGGCAGATGCCATAATTCACAGAAAACCTTAGATCGAGAAATCAGCTTCAAATACCTCCGCAGAGGTGAAGAAGGCTTAGAGTGACCATCTGCACTGGCACTGCTCCTATGTGCATCACCATTACCTACGAAATTCATTAACCAGTCCTAGTTTGCAAACTTTTGTTTTCTTTCCTCATTCACAATCCAAGGCATTTCAAGCCTCCTGCAAAAAATATTTTCCATTCACAGTTTTAAAGGACAGCCTTGGAGTTAGCAGTGAATTCAAATAATTTTTTAGAATGTAACGTGATTTTTTAAAAAACCGACTGGGCAATTCTCCTACATCTTCTTCAATATAATAATAATAATAATAATAATAATAATAATAATAATAATAAAATAATAATGCAAAAGTGACCATGGCTGGCACCTACAGAACTGCAGCAATCCAATCACAGGCCTGTGGGTTTGGGAAACGGGGCAATACTTTGTACTCATTCTGACAGAGGCACTTGGAAAAAAAAAATCAATAAGATTGATCTTTCAGCTGTGCAGTTTATAGATGTATATCAGTGTTCTTGGATGGCGAACAAAGTGTGTGTCACTTTATATGTGATTTTGCTGGCACGAAGCCCCCAAGGGACAGGGCACCCACTCTGAGCAACAGCAGCCACAAATGAAAAAGCATGAGCACGTTTCTGAACGTGGTGGCAACGTACCTAAACACCCTCCCCATGCAAAGAAAGGAGATCGGGACAGAGGGCTTCTCGGCTTTTTCAGACTGGAAGACACAAACCTCTGAAGGGACAATGATAGACCTTCCGGCCATGCACTAGACAAGGAAGAGAAAAGTTAGAGAATGTGGCAACGTGAACTCCGAATGGCAGCAAGGGAAAGCAAAAACACTGTGTCCGTATATCGAGGACAGAGAATTCCCTAGGAAAAAGCAAGCCTGGGCTAATGCATCGTTTTGTTCTGCTTTGTTTTGTTTTCATGACCACTCATTTTGAAATCTTGTTCGGCATGTTTTGTAGCTAGGAAAGAATAGCTTAAAAGAAGAAGTAATTTTGTCAATGAAGCCAAAGTCCAGTGGCCACACAGGCCAGATTTTTTTTCTTCTGTTTCTGTTAGTGTTCCGATAGAATGAAATTCAAGGAAAGCAGGCACACACTTGATACACACAAGATTCTTCTTAGGGGTCCTGGAAATTCTAGAGTCTTGGGTTACAACGGCAGCCCTGATTCGATTCCTGCCTCTACTACTAATGGCCTCTGAGACCTTGAACCAGTCAAGGAGACTTAATGAGCCTCTGTCTTCTCCTCTCAATTGAGGATTCACTTCCTTCCTAACTTTTTTGGAGTATAGGAGAGATGAAGCACCTGGGCCATACTTGGTACACACTTCGGGCTCAATCAATGGTAGTTTTATTTATCTTTCCATCACTTTTTGGCCTTAGCTTTGGGATGAATGTGATTTAAGAGTCATTCACTCAAGTCTTCATTTACTCATTTAATAAATGTTGATGGAAGATCTGTTATATGCCAGGGGCTATTGTAGGTACTGGGATGTAATAGGAAATGCAAGAGGTTAGGTCCCATGCTCTCTGGGAGAGACAGATATTAGTCAACTAAACAAATAAATAAGATAATTTCAGAGATGGAGAACACAGAATAGCTAGAGCGATCAAGGGCCTGGAAGGGTAAACCAACTAACTAGGGTGGCCTATTTGGAAGACAGCAAGGACACTGTGAGGAGCTGACATTTACACTGAAAAACAAGAAGCAGGCAGCCAGATAAAGAACAGGAGGAAGAGTATTCTCGGGTAGGGCTGGCCAAAAAAAAAAAAAAACACCAAAAAACAAAAAACAAACCAAAAAAACAGAACATCCAGTTACATTTGAATTTCAGATGAACGACAACTTTTAGTATAAGTGTGTCCCAAATGCCGCAAAGGATGTTGCTAAGAATTATTGCTTACTTGAAATTCAAATTATCTGTGTGCCCTGTATTTTGTTTGCTACATCTCGTGAGCCTATGACAGGCGTCCCGAACAGCAAGGACATAAGAAGCACGGAACTGGGAATGAGCTAGGCTTGCCTGGGGAGCAGAAAGAAGGTCAACATGTCCAAGGAGTAGGAAATGTGGTTTCTAAGAGGAAGTCAGGGCCCCACCACAAAGGCTTGGGAGGCTCTGGTGAGGAGCTTGGGCAAAGGAAACCTCAGGACTTGTGTGTTCCATCCATGGGATTATCTGGACCATGAGTAGCGGCAGAACTACCACCAGAGGCTGGCTACCTACACAACCTGCGGGTGCTATTCAGCCTGCCACCTGTTTTTTTGTAAATAAAGTTTTATTAAAACACAGCTACACTCATTTATTTACGAAATGTCTATGGCTGCTTTCCTGCTACGTTGGCAGAGTAGAGCAGTTGCAACAGAGACCATAAATCCCACAAAACCTAATATATTTACTATCTGGTCCTTTACAGAAAAAGTATGCTGACTCCTGAACTATTTCGTCCCAAGAATCAAAACACAGCAGCTCCTAGGAGGAACCAGAAATCTAGCCGTATTGAGTTTTTATCTCCCAGTCCAATTCTTTGATTCCTATTCAATCAGAAATTAAATTTATAGATAGATGTTATAAAACAGTCTTATCTTCAGGTTCTTAGTCTGGTACTAAAATGGAAAGAAAACTAATTTGATTCCCTCGTGTGGTCGCTAACATGATTCAGATTCATTAGCTGGCTACGACGCAATCATAAATGAAGACATTTCTTCCTTCATAGGCTTTTGGCCATTAAGACTATTACTTTGTCTGCTAAGAGGTGCAGACAAGACATCAATATGTGCTGTTAAGTATTTATAATTTACACAAACTACATGGTGGTCAAAGCAGGGCCCAGGCAGAATTATCTGGTTGCAAGGTCAGCTATGAAAGGAAAGGGGCAAGGTTTGTAATGCTCTGTTCCTCTTAAGGAAAATAAAATAATAATAAAGCGCTACTGAGACACTGAAATATAATACTTTTAAAAGTTAATGCTAGAAAACAGACACAAGGCAGCATGGTGGTGGAAAGTCAACAGATCATAATTAGAATGCAGATTCTCCCACGTAACAATTTAAGCAAAGTTTTGTCATCTAAATCTGGGTTTCTTTCTCAGGAAAACGGGAGAGATCCCCCTCAGGGTCAGATTATGATTCCTATGGGTCCTGAGCAGTTTTGCTTTCATGAGATCCCGCTAGATAAAAGATATTGAATAGTGTATATAGTCAATATTTTTTATTGAATAGTGTATATATAAGTGAAATTATAAGGTGTTTGTCTTTCTCTGTCTGACTTATCCCACTTAGCATAATACTCTCTAAGTTCATCTATGTTGTCACAAATGGCGATATTTCATTCTTTTATTTATGGCCGAGTAATATTCCATCATATATATGTACCACTTCTTCTTTATCCATTTATCTATCAATAGACACCTAGGTGGCTTCCATATCATGGCTATTGTAAATAATGCTGCAGTGAACACAGAGATGCATATATCTTTTTGAGTTAGTGTTTTAGATGTGGATTCTAAAAAAACCAAATAAACAAAATGAAACAGAAACAGACTCACAGACACAGAGAACAAACTGATGATTGCCAGATTGGGGGGCGGGGGGGGCGGTTGAGGGTCTGGGTGAAAGGTGAATGGATTAGGAAGTACAAATTGGCAGTTACAAAATAGTCACGAGGATATAAAATACAGCAGAGAGAATATAGTCAATAATATGGTAATAAATATGTATAGTGCCAGGTGGGCACTAAAATTATCACGGGGAATCATTTCATAAATTATATAAATGTGTAACCACTATGCTGTACACCAAAAACTAATATAATATTGAATGTCAACTGTAATTGAAAAAAATAATAGAAAAAAATTTTAATGTTAAAAAGGAGGAAAAAAAATATTTTGTGACTGTGTTTTGGCATAAAGATGAATATAATTCAGGCAGGATTGTCTTTCTTTGTTCCTTCTGATTTTAAAAGAAATTAAAACACTTTTGTGGACTCCTAAAAGTGTCCTGAGTCCTAGGTGCTGTGTCTGCTGCATCTAACCCAGAAGTCGGCCCTGGCCCCACCTACTCCCAGGAGTGTGGCCAGGACGACAGCAGCTCAAGTGTGTGAAAGCAGCTTCCACATCACAAACACTGCATAGCTGTTGCTGATTATATATTGATACACACACCTTTCAAAACTCAGGAAACTCCAATATTCATGCTATAGCCAATGTGTTGAATGATGTCTTTACACATAAAATACATTATGTTCCCCTCCAAGCTTGAACAGCTATATATTTGCATTATAGAACACGAGAACACACAAAGATGAAAATAAAAAAAATCTCTTATAATCTACCAGTGACCAGAACTAAACTCGTAATGCTATACTGGATAGCCTTACTCTCTTTCTTTGTTTATACAAAGGTGATTTTTGTTCTAATAGAATTGAAACACACTTTTTTTGTCATTTGCTTTTTCTCCATGTATCCAATGATGACAGATATTTGTCATCATATTATTTACAATATCAGTTTAATGATATTAGAATAGCCCTGCTTACAAATGCACCCATATTTATTTATATGATCTCCTCTCATCAGACATTCCCATCTGTTTTCTTAATTTACCATTATAGACGATGTTGTGATGAATAATCTTGTGGCTACGTCTTTGCACATAAGTCCATGATGTCTTTTTTTTATTTTTAAAATGAAATTCCTGTGGGCTTAACACGATCTGGAGTGTGGCCTCCCTGGATAAAAGAAGGTCTTACTACACAGTTTTGAAAAGGAGATCCGAAGTCAAGTAAAGAACACAATGAATGGCCAGCCACTCTTTAGCACACTTGGTCCTTAAGGGCAGAAAGTTCCTCTCAGCCCCAGAGTGGGAGCTGGGTAGCAGAATAAAGGAGGCTCCTCATTCTTTTCTCACTCAAATTTAAAACCTAGTGGTTCTGAAAGTCAGTTATTAATAAAAAAAAAAAACTTGTTAGTTACTGGTCACCACAAATGAGAAAAAAAGTCAATTTATATTTGGACCATCAACTCTGAATCTTAATGTTCTTCTTCATTTTACTGCAGTTAGGAAATCCATGAGTCCAATTCTACCACAGCTGGGCAAATGGTGCACAAGGTCCTTGTGCCAAAGTTTCTTCTCTGTAAAACTGAGAGAGAGAAAAAAAAATCACACCTACACCCTACAAGATTGGAAGGACTGAATCAGATAGAAATGTCATGTTACTAGCACAATGCCCGGTATGTAGTAGAACAATTAGGCCCCTTGCCAGCCTTGCTTGAGAGAAGAATTGTTTGTGAAAACCTGCCCCACCAATCTGAATATAAAGTAGATGATTTGTTGAAAAGCTTTTGAAAGACCTGGTGATTAATGACATTAACCCTATACTTTGCAATCTTACATCAAAGCGTAAATTCATCTTTTTTTGTTTTGTCTTTGAGTTGGAAAAGACATTCGGCCATTTGAGGGAAGGTAAAAGAGGACAGTGAGAAAGAGCTTCCGCAAGATTGAAGTTCCATTAGTAAGAGCTACTATTTTTTAGCATCTACTCAATTCCAGGAGAGTAAACTTTGATGAAGAAGTTGCAGAGTGAATCTCATTATTCCCATATAACAGAGAAGAAAACGGAGGCTGGGAAAGGTTAGTTAACTTGCTTCCCGTCACATAGCCAATAAATGCCAGAAGCCAGATTACAATCCAAGTCAATCCTCCCAGCAAAGCACTTACTGAGTTTTTACCATGTAATGAGCCCTGTACTCAGGTACCTGCCTACCTTCTATATACTTCTAGATACTACTAGATGCTTCCTCTTTTTAGTTTTTTATCGATGTATAATTGACATAACATTATATTAGTTTCAGTGTACAACATAATGATTTGATATTTGTATATATGGCAAAATGACCACCACAATCAGTCCAGTTAACGTCCTTCACCACACACAGTTACATAACATTTTCTTGTGATGAGAACTTTCAAGATCCACTCTCCTAGCTACTTGCAAATATGCAACACAGTATTATTAACTGCAGTCATCATGCTGTACATAACATCCCCATGACTAATTCATTTTATAACTGGAAATTTGTACCTTTTGACTCCCTTCACCCATTTCACCCACTTCACACACCCCCGCCTTATACAATCACCAATCTGTTTTCTATATCCATGAGCTTTTTTTGTTGTTGTTTTACCTTTGTTTTTTTGTTTGCTTTTTAGATTCCACATATAAGTGAGATCATATAGTACTTGTCTTTCTCTGTCTGACTTATTTCACTTATCATAATGCCCTCAAGGTCTATCCATGTTGTCGCCAAGTGGCAACATTTCATTCTATTTTTTGGTTGAATAATATTCCATTGTGTATGTATACCACATTTTCTTTATCCTTTCATCTGTCAATGGATACTTGAGTTATTTCTATGTCTTGGCTATTGTAAATAATACGGCAATGAACATATTTTTGAGTTAGTTTTTGTTTTCTTCAAATAAAACAAAAAGTCGGATTGTCAGATCATTTGGCAGTTCTAGTTTTAATTTTTTAAAGAAATTCCATACTGTTTCCCATAGTGGCTGCACCAGTTTACACTTCCACCAACAGTGCATGAGGGTTCTTCTAGATAGGATACTGCGAGGATACTAGGATACTTCTAGGTATTTCTAGGTACTTGCTCTGAGCTCATGGATCTAGCCTTGAGCTGTCCAGTATGATAGCCACTAGCCACATGTAGCTATTGAGCACTTTAAATGTAACTGGTGCCACTGGGGAATTGATTTTTAAATTTCATTTAATTTTGTAATTAAATGTAAATATAATACTTAACTTGGTTATTGGCAAACCTTTAAGTATGTTTGGAACAACTTGGATAGGTGAATCTACTTTTTCAACTGTAAATATTATATAATCTAAATACAGGTCAAGTATTTCTGATAAAATTCTAGCATTTAATAGGAGAGGTGCTATAAGTTCTATAATACACACTGGATCTTGATATGAAAAAAGAATAAAATATCTGGTTCATAATTTTTATATTGATTATATAGTGAAATGATAATATTTTGGATATATTAGTTAAAGTATATTCTTAAAATGAATTTCTTTTTACCTTGTTTAATGTGACTAATAAAACCTTTGAAACTACATATGGATATTTGTTGTTTTACATGACTCCACCTCTATCGCCTTATGCTTTTGGAATCTTACAAAAAATTTCCCCCAGTATTCAGCTCTGCCCCACACTCAGTCCCAATGTGTCAGAGGAGACCTTGCCTCTAGCTTCAGAATAAAACACATGACCCAGGATTGACGGATTAAAACACCCAATTTCCCTCGCCAGTATGAATGTGGCTCAACAGTAGTAAGTCCCCAAAGCCAGCCTAGCCAATCAGCTGTTTTTCCATCCTCATGGTCACAGAGATTAGTTCACGGAAGGACATGTGACCTAGATTAACCTAGGCAAAGTGAATCCATAGATTTGGATAGAAGGTTCATGCTTTTTCCCTCTAGGGTCTGCTAGCAGGGAGGATGATATGAGCTTGGAACTGCCAGAGCCAACACTTAGCAACTAGAATGAAGTCCTAAAATGAAGGTTACACATAAAACAGGCATTCCTGAGAGATGCAGGTAAACAGTCCTGATGACCTCATTTGTACTCCTGGATCAAACCACACCTGAAGCCAGCTACACCTGAATTAGTGATGTGCATGAGCCACTAAATTACCTTGTTGTCTGCTCAAGCCAACTAAGCTGTATCCCTGTCATTGATACCAGAAGCCAAGATTAATGCTCTCACTCCTTCTAATCAACTGTGAGGACAACACAGGATAAAGGGTGGAAAACTCTTAGGAAATTATATGCTGTTACACATTTCAACTACCATTGTGGTTTTAGAAGAGAAAAAAATAAACATGAAGAATGGACAACCTGAATGCATCCCCCAATCAATGATTCCAGATGCAAATCGAAGCTGTGTTTGGAAAGAGCCTTGTTCAAATCACTTAGCTCTGCCTGCAGGTTGTCTCATCCAGATGGTACTGGCACACTTCGAATATCCACCTGCTGTGTCCTGGGCTGCCCCAGACATGTGCTGTGACTCTAACTGGGCTTGAACACCACCAGTAATCAGCCATGTCTACCTGGTTCGTTGAGCAAATGATTCTGTTGTTGCTTATTAATTTTTTTTTATTTGCTTGTTTATTTTGAGCTGGTGATGTCAGCTTTGTGATTTGGGACTGTGTTTGGTGAGCTGGCATGGCATGGCTGCTGGACACAACCCTTTGGACAGGCCAAAATCTTTCTCAGGTTACACAATCAGAAATGTTCCTTCCCCCGCACCTTGAAAGCCCTGACTGAAGGCCATCTCAAACCTCTCTCTCTCCATTTTCTTCCGCTCCACCTGCTGATTTTCTGCCTCTCCTTTTGGGACCCGCGTGCCCAGGGAAGCCTTTCCTGACAGCTCCCAGCTGGTCTCTGTGCTCCCCTCAAAATTCTCCATTCCAGCCCCTAGTACACTTGGGTGTAATTGCTCTGTTTATTTATCTAGCTAGCTTTCTATTAGATCATGACCTCCTTATGGGCAGGAATCAGATTTTACTCAGCTCTGTGCCTGGAGGACTTGGTCCACAGTGGCCGGAGCCTTGAGGATGATTAATAGGTATAAAAAGGAATAAATGAATGGAATGTAAGTGAGAGAATAGCTGCCCTGATCTCTCACAGCTTCCAACCTGCCTCAAAGCTTTTCTGTTGTAAAGCAACTTCCAAGAGGCTCAATTGATGCTTAAAAAAAAGAACTCTGAGTGAAATCGATGAACCATCTTTCAAGTACCTCTGCCTCTTCCACCTGCATCCAAAGGCTTGGGGTGGGGGAGTCCCTGGTCCCCCACCAAGCCCTAGAGGCGGCATTAATCATCTGAGGCAATGGACGGGTCTCAGAGGTGTTACCCCCAGGGGCCAGCACATGCAAATGTTTAGACCCATCTGCAGCCATCTCTAGCTGACAACCAACTCAATACTCAGCTGTGTCAAGGACAAATTTTTCATGGATCATGGTGTCCTGGTGTTGCCTTGGGGCCCTCAAAGTGGCATTTTCCCTTTAATTGTTAACTTGGGAGAATGAGGGGGTTATGGGGGGAGAGGGAACGAGAGAGAGAGAGAGAGAGAGAGAGAGAGAGAGAATGAGATCTGAGAGAGGGAGCGAGAACTTTCTCCTCCCCCAAAGATTATGGAAGAGTCGACCACCCTGGGCTTGCCAGAGGCCATGATGACACAGCTGCCCTCACAACGTCTCCAGAGATGAACTGGGAAATAGAGACTCCATGGAATGCGTGAATAAGTCGCTCTGGAAATAGTTCAAGTCCATCACTTGGTGAGAACGAGGCTGAGATAGCCTATAAACAACACGATGTCTTTAAGTGCTTATTGGAGCTAATTAAGTTGGAAGCAGGGACATTTACATGCTTTTCCTTGGCACCTCCTTGGGAGGGTTATCTGGGTGGGGCCTTACTCAGGAACATTGTCTCCCAGAATTAAGAAACTCTCTGAGCCTCACGCTGGACTGGCCCAACTCTGGGCAAGTTCAGGTCATTCTGTAATGAGTCAACACAAATCTCCTGCCCTCTGGTCTGATACCTGCTGGAAAAGAACCAACAGGCTGGTGCTGCAGACACGAAACAGGGGACCGAGGGCGAGGACAGTGCCTGCCTCCTTGTCCTCTCTTTGCCTCATCTGCAAGGCTTTTTTTTGTCCCTTGGCAAGAGGCCTCCCCTCTGAGAAGCGCCGCCCTTGCCTGATGCCACAAGATTAAGCAATTTGCTTTTAATTAGGACGGCAGTCATTTCCAAAGGAAGCATGGGAGAGAGGAGGAAGGAGGCTGGCTCTTTAAAGTTTAAGTGGATTCGATGCACACGGTAAATTCAGCCCCTACTGTGGGCAGCCAAGTTGAGCGGCTTGTCCCTCGTGCCTTGAGCTCCTTACCCCGGTCTACAAGCATCTACTCTTCTGTCCCCGTTAATGGAGATGCCATAGCGGGGTGTGGAGAAGGGAAGACCATAACCCCTTGCTTCCCTCTGTAAGCTGGTGCTGAAATTCTATCCAGACAGTTGATCGGGCCTGTGTTCTCCCACCGGGCACTGTGGTCTATGGAACATTCAAACACTTTTCCCTCCAGTCCCGACCCCCAGGAAGGGTGTCACCATAATTTGCAGCTCTTGCTGGGGGCCTCTAAACAGTTTGCTAGGGGTGGGAAAGAGGGGAGACAGAGGGAACGCTGGCTGTGTGGCGGTGACCCCGCCAACATCTTCCACCCTGGTGTTCTGGGCTGGGGACCAGCCTTCCTGTCTCACTCTGATTCCAGACCAGGCGTCCACCAACGGGCCCTTCGCTCTGGAAGCCAAACCCGGGAGCCTCGCCCTAGCTTCCCGTTTTGGCTCCCTGCTCCCTGCACCAGCCCATTTTATGAAGATAATTGGAAAGGAAAGAAAAGGTAGCGGCTTTGTTTACAATGCAATTAACATCTGAATAATTTACCACGAAATAAGCTGGAGCTATATTCAGCACATAGAACCAGCTCCCTTTCTAAAGCCAGCTTGAAATCCTCAGCGGTGGGGCTGTGCCTGTTCCCTTGCCCTGGGCTGAGCTGGGTCTCCATTAGACAACCAGCCACTGGCGTCAACTCCTCCCCTTTTCTGACAAACCTGAACTGGAAATTTTCTTGAGAAGACACCCCTCCCTGATTTGGACCTGCATTCGGCACAACGGTTTCTGTCCATGGCTCCGGGACTCCCTCCTTCCTGGCCTGTCCCACCTTGTCCTCACCTAGAGCAACTCCACTTCCAGATGGCCCCCCTGCTGGGCACGAAGACGTTTTCTGGGTTTATTTATTTATTTTTTATGTCTGTTGAATGAGAGAGTGAGAGGCCAGGCCTGATGATGGTCAAAAGGGAGGTTGGCTCGCAGCTGCCGGCTTCCTCGGCTCTACCCAACGCCAAGCTTGGAAGATGCTAACGTTTGGATGAGTTGGCAGGAAGAAAGCAACTTTCGAAGTGGGCCCGACAGGGGAGACGGTGCTGTCTGCATGAATAGCACTCGCTTACCCCTCCAGCTGGCTCGGGTTTGTGCTTCTGGTTCAACAAGTAAGCACAACGCTGCTTCATCACGCTAAGCGTGGCCCGGAGCCACTGCCTTGCTTCCAGACACATAGCTTTGCTTTGCCCACTTGCCTTGGCCTTGGCACGCCTTCGGCCCTCCCCCATTTTCCATCAAACCCTCAGGGTGCTCTTTCTTTCAGTTACAGCTTTTTTAGACAACAGACCTTCAGGGCCCTTCCACGGGAGACGGGAAAGATGCTGCTGGACAGACACCCACATTCCTTTCTACTGCTCCCGATTTCTGTCTCTGATCTGATCTCCCTGCCAGACCCAGAGGGCTCACGGGAGGCCGGGCCTTCCACAGCCGTTCTTCTGCTCTGCTGCCAAATAGTTTAGGAAGTTAATGACACTTTGGGTTTTCAGTGTGCATGTGGGTGGGTTGGCGCAGCGGGAAGTTCTTGCAGGGGACATGGGGACAGGGAGTGTGCGTCCCTGCTTTTTACTCGCCCTGAACAAAGTGACTTAAATCCAAGTAGGTACATAGTTCATCAGTTTGTTTTATATTTTTGGAACATGCAAGGCTGCAACTGGCCCAGGCAGTATACCTTTTTTTTGAATCGGGGCAGGGTGCCCCTGCCTCCAGGCATAGGGAACACAACACCCCCGCCCCATCCCACAGCTGGGTGATCCGTATGCAAGTTGCATGTCCATCCTCACTTGGCCCCTCAGCGGAGCCCCTTTGTGCAGTGCACAACCTACTCCACCATACAGAGCAGCCAGGTACCTAGTAAGGGAAGGTGGTGAGTTGTGAGTCCTGAATTCTAATACACAGGCTGAGGGTCATAGTTAAAGGGCCAGGGCTGTGGAGCCAGCAGCCTGGATTTAAATTCCACCTGGGCCATATACGAACTGAGTCACATTAGACATGTTATTTAACTTCTCTGCACCTCAGTTTCTTCATGCGTACATTGAGTACAAAATAGATCTTAAAAGTATACATACATATATCACACACCTTTCTCATTAAATATTTAAATATCCCTGGGCCCTTCACTTATAGGTAACTTTGGGCAAATCATTTCATCTCTCTGGGTCTCAGTTTGTTTGTATTCAAAGAGTGAGTCTATTGATGGGGACTCTTCAATGTTATAGTTACAGGCCTTCTCCAAAATCTGTGAATGCATGTGTTTCTCTTCCCTAAGGTACGCTAACTTGTATTTTCTGACTGGAGGCGCCACTTTTGCAGACCTCAACTGCTGTTGTATTTGTCTTACTAGTAGGGGAAAGTTGAAAAGATCAGAACTTTTCTGCACAAAGAAACATGATTTGATGGTACTTTTCAGGAGTTCCTGTGTGAGGGGTTCCTCAGAGAAAATCATGGGGTGGGGTTGATGCATAGCAGGGCTTTGCTCCTTTGCCAGGTGTCATGGGTTGAACTGTGTCCCTTCACCCCCCAAAATCTGCATGTTGAAATCCTAGCACCCAGTACCTCAGAATGGGGCCATATTTGGAAATAAGGTCATTACGGATGTAATTAGTTAAGGTGAGGTCACAGTAGAGTAGGGAGGGCCCTAATCCAATATGACTGGTGTCCTTAGAAAAAGGGGAAATTTAGACACAGACACTCACATAGAGAGAACCCCATGTGAACACCAAGGCAGAGACTGGGCGATGCTTCCACAAGCCAGGGAACACCAAAGATGGCCAGCCAACCGCCAGAAGCTGGGAGATGGGCCTGGAACAGATTCTTCTCCCCCACCTCTCAGAAGAAGTCAGCCTGCCGACACCTGGTCTCAGACTTCCAGCCTCCAGAACTATGAGACAATCAAGTTCTCTCTTTTAGGCCTCCCATTCAGTGGTCCTTTGTCATCACAGCCCTAGCCAACCAACACATCAGGTAAGAGCTCCTCTTCCACGTTCCTGAAGCCCACAGCCCATCATGGCTCCCAAATCTAGGCCTCAGCAAACCTACACATTTCCTGTGTGTCAGGGCCCTCCCACAATTGTTCAAGAATGGTCAAAACTGTGCATCTTAAATCCTCGGTTGCCGAAGGGTGACTGCAATTCTTTATATTCTTCTTTTTCCACCAGGGATTTTGAAGTAGCTTAAGGGAAGTACATAAAATAAGATAGCACAATGAATAAAAATATGATAGTAGGACCAACAAGTAGACATAAAACTAATTAGAGGGTTAGTCGAAGGATGGGGTGGGTGCCGTTTCATCTTCCAGGGCAATGAAAACTATATAACTAATTGCATCTTTCTTTCTACTGTGGCCAACAGGGAGCTCAGCATCACCTGTGAAGCTCATCCTGCTTCCTCCATTCAAAAGCTCTGGGCTTCTAGGTGGCAATTATACGCCAGTTCCATAGGGGAAGAGGTGCTTTTCTAGTACGTCATTCTAAAATAATGGGAATAAGAAGGGAACCTAAGTCCCTTAAAGGACTAAGAGAGGAGAGAGACATAACATCAAATTATGATAGAAAAGGTCCTACTCTGTGAAGCCAGCGGAGATGCTGAAACTTGCTACCGCTCTCCACTTACTGACCATTGCTAACATACCCCTGTGCCATCCACGGGGTGATAGAGTCACACGTGAAATCTAATGCAGGGCTGTGAGTTAGGCTCCCAGTGTTTTAAAAACTCGGAAATTTTACATTTTTTTAAATGTAGATTTTTTTTCTTCTTCCTTCTTAATAAATCAGAATGCTCTATTGGGTCATTGGGAAAGTCGTGACGCATTTTTGCATTGAAAAACATAGAAAACTACGTCATGACTTTCCCGACGACCCAGCAGCATCACTGGTCCCCCTGCATTCCCACGTGGCAGCAGTGGATTACAGCTGCTCCTTTAGGTAGGACACATGCCCCCAGGTTGCCACAGCTTCTACCACTCCCTATTCTTCTACCAGGCCTTCTATAGGTAGTTAGCTTTTGTGTCCCAATCTATTAGCCTCCTCAGAGTGAGGTTGTATGGTAGTGACAGCGCTCCCCATCATGTAGGGGACAGAGATAAGGACTAGCGGCAAATAAGCTTTGGTGTGAAGAGTCTTCGCTCCCTGAGTTGTGCAGTCAACAACCTGTGCAACTGCATACCAAGTCCTGCAAAATGGAAGGCTTTGCCCAAGATCTCATGATGAGGAAATGCCAATGTCAGAAGATTGCAGGGAAGGTTAAATAAAATAATAAAATGTATGCACAGTTAAGGCTGAGCAAAGCTTACACACACGCACACACACACACACACACACACACACACACACACACACACACACATGGCGACATGCTGATAAATGTTTAACTGCATGAATAGCACTTGCTCACTGGGAGAAGGAAACCCTAATATGTAATGCTTGCCAGTTTCTGTGGTGTAAATGCTCCCACCATGGCTAATATCAGGTTGCCAATATGGCTTGCAAAATACCTGAGAGTTTTAACAATTGGCTCTTAAGGACCAGTAACAAGCAAGCCCCATTTCATTACTACACTGGCTTGTACTGGCTTACAAGAGCCAATAGTTAAATTTATGTATTGTGTTTTATAGTATATATGTTATATTTTGTTATGTAATATATTATACTTATGAAAGTATATTATATACTTTTAATATATAATACATGCCAGGGGTGCCAAAAACATGTATACACATGACTTGTATTCCTCTTTTGTTATCGGTATATATTGAGCATTACCATTTTAATACAGCTTTTTCCTTTCTTAAAATGTGTATATGTTTTTTTGGCAGCCTCTGTATTTAATATATAAATAGGTAAGATATAATTTGAATAAATAATACAGAGTTTTAAAGGGTAACAGAATTCATCAATATTACATTTCCAATTAAAATTATGTCATAAAATACAAATGTCACATTTTAAAAGATTATAAAGAAAACGGGAGAACACCCACAGAGGTCAGTTTTCTTTCCCTCCTTTCCTGTCCTGCCCGCCTTTTCCCCTGAGCCCAGCTTTTAGGGATTAGAACCCAGAGAGGAATCCAGACCCAGGTACAGGATGCTTCGGTAGCCCTGCAGGAATGGATTCCGGGGAGGCAATGATTTGTTAATGATCTGCAACTGCCGATGGGCCCTCTCTCAGGGCCCAGATCCAGCTGCTTATCTGATGGGAGCAATCAGTGCTGGGCCCCAGCAGGGCATGGAGCAGTGAACAGAGCTGACAAAGACTCCACTTGCCCCAAACCAGCATGCCTTAACATATGAGACTTGTCTTGCTAAGGCTCCATGTACCCACACGCACGCATACAACACATGCAGATACACACACCCATGCACGTGCACACACACAAGTTCACACATCCACGCTCATATAGATACACTCACCGTGTCCTTAGAATCTTCTAAATTATAATGATGGATTGAAAGCCTCCGTGTTCCCCAAATTTAAGGGCAATGCATCATACTTAGGTGAACAAGCACTTTCTGTGATCAAACAGGTGCGATGAATGGAGAAGTCTTTTTTTTTTTTTTTAAAGCTGCTAGTCACTCGGCTTTTACCATGTACCCGGAACCTCATGTACTTCACGTGTTCACTCCTCATAGCCATGCATGCCATAACTGCTATGTTCCCACCCCCATTTTCCTAAGAGGAAACAGGCTCAGGAAGCTGGTACAGTTTCCTTAGGGTCACACAGCTGGCCGGCAGCAGCTTTTCTGACTAGTTGACCCCTAAAGGCCTTTCAATTTTCTCCCCCAATTCACCCTTCAAGCCCCCATGCCAGGAGTGTACTGGTTTTAGAATTCTCATCAGAAGCCAGTCTCCCCAAATCACGTGGAAATTCCTGACCCACACTGCTCTTTACCAACGGATGTATGTTTGTCTTTTGCACATTTGTGGTTATTTGTTTATGTAAGGAACAAGTTCAGCACTTTGTGGCTAAAAGGCCTGCGAATGAACGTAGGTGTATTGCGCAGTGACTCAAACACCATTCCACCATAGCAAGTGGGTAAAGTCTGGTCTTAGATTCAAGGGAGACCTGCTTTAGGGCATATTTAAGACAAGAGGGGTGCAGGACACAAAATGAAGCCCTGTGATTGTTTAGACATTTGATTGGGAGAACTGAGGTGTGTGACTCCCGTGATTCACTGTATAAAAGAGCAAGCCCTACCAGAAAATGAAATTACTTTGAACATAGATCCATTTAAACATTTCTAAAGCAGCTACTGTACGTGTGTTAACACTCTTCGAATAACACTGCCAATGGCCCATTGGGATCTGCTATGCTAATTACACACAAAAAAAGCGCTTTCATTGCTTTATTTTTCACTCCTAATGAATTTTTTACACCAAAGGTTACTTCCCACTTTATTCAGTAGACTTAACTCAGACTCACTTTTCAGGGTTTTTGAAAATTGAGTTCACTTTGGAAAAATTTGCTAGTTGTGAGAGTATTTAAAAGGAACCCCTTGTGCTAACCTCTGTCTTATCACATGCCACACGTTATATGTGTTGGTTTAACTGGCCATCTGCCCCCAAAAAGACTTTGAGACATAGGCTGGGTTGTCACCTTGGCATCCCCAGGATTCTGCCATGGCATGCAAGGCCCAGTGCCTGGTGAGAGTATGAATACACATGTTCAATGACAGAGCTAAAAAGGAGGATACTGAGGAGGCAGGGTTTTCGCTGTTTGAAGCAAAGCGGCATTATTGCATAGGGATAATGTAATTGCTCCAGGTGACTCTTTTCCAAAGGGCTACTTACTCATTTGGAAGTGAGAGACCTGACGATTTGTTCAGAAATCTTGCACTTTGGAGTAACATGGTGGGCTGTTTTTAGAAATTGTTTAAATAGACATGAAATGGTCATATGGGCCCCATGCACTCTTAATAACTTTCACATCTGCTCTGGCCACCCAGAATGCATGTGATAAGGACTAAGAATGGGAGAAAGCTGTGTGTGTGTGCGTGTGTGTGTGTGTGTGTGTGTGTGTGTGTGTGTTCATGTGCATGTGTACACTTGCATGTCTGTGTGTGTGTACATGCATGTCTGTGAACGTGTGCACATTTTACACACAGTAGTAAGGGAGAGAGTGTGCTGCTGTCAGGGGGAAAATGGGACTTTGGTGTCACATTACCTTGCACTGGAATCTGGCTCTGCTCTTTACTAGCAGAGGGACCTAGGGCACATTACATGTCATCCCAGAGCTAAGGATTTCTCCTGTCAAGTGGGAGTGTTAAGACCTACATCGTAGATATAAGGGGACCCCAGGGTGCAAAACCACTGGATGGCCTGTTTGAAATTGTATGAGGAAGCTGAACTTAGCCATATGCCCCATTCAAAATGTTTCAGGAAAGTCTCTCTAATTCCATTTAAAGTCGGGCTGATGTGACCTTGTGTCACACTTTATGGAGAAGGAGACAGATGTGATAGAGTGTCTACCCAAAGCCAGGCACTGCACACCCACACTCACAGAGACCCACGGAGGCACCTGTACTGGCCCCATCTGACCTCTGAGGAGATGACACCTCGCAGAGCTTCGGGTCACCCAGCTTAACCTCAGAGGCGGTTGGCCTAGACCCTGCCTTCTGAAAACCCCTCATTACTGTCCTGAAACTTCCAGACCTCAGGCCCCCCTCAGCTGCAGCACTCGCTGAGAGAAATCGCAGGCTGGAGCTGGGCATTGCTCAATCATTGCACTTCCTCTCCCTCTTATAATAGAAACTTCTGCCTGGGCTGGGAGAGGGGCCACACAGCTGAGAGGTTGGGAGGCAGGGGCCTTCCCCTCCCCCCTTCCCCAGGGGGAGAATGCAGGGCAGGCAGGCGTTTCCGCCCGGCAGGGAATGTGGCCTGGGCTCCCAGGAGGCCTGTTTGTGGAGACAGGAGTCGGCCCTGGGGCACCAGGAAGCCCAGCTTCTGCTGAGCGTGTTTCTGGGGCTGGAATGCCATCCCTTGGAGAGCCCGTCTCTTAGAGACGCTGGCGCTGAGTGGGCTTTAGAAAACTGCAGAGGCCTGTGGCACTGGGGGGAGGCGGAGGGCAGGGGTTCCCACAGGCCAGGCTGCAAGGCCCTTGGTGGGGGGTTCCCTCAGGCATTTCTAATTACAGGAGTTATTTCTGCCCCGCAGATTATGTGGTTCTTGCACTTGGCATGAGGAATGAAGCGACTCATTATTAACTCGGCGAGTGTCAGCCCTGGTCCAGAGGCGCCCATTTGGAAGCAGAGCAGTTAATACACGGGCGGATTAGGTGGCTCGTAGGCTTCGCCACAATTAGAAACTCAGGACGTTTGAAATATTAACTGGGGCATGTGGGTAAGAGGCAGCACCCGGCTTCTCTGCCAAGGAGATAGCTGCCCCAAGGAGGCTGTGGGAAATTATGTAAGGACCTGGCCTTGAGAAGCGGCCTTGACTGGGTGCTTGCCGTGCGTCTTGTAGACACTCCTCGCCGGATCTCCCCTACAACCCCGCAGACAGAACTGTGTCTCCCATGTTACAGAGGAGGGATGGGGAGGAGTTCAGAGAGGCAAATCAGGTCCCTCACTCTGCCCAGCAAGGAAGCGCAGAAAAAAGTCTGAACCCAGGTCGGCCTTCTCTCTGTATCTTCCCTCAATGAGCCCTTAGTAGTGATATCTGCCCACCTTCAGGGAGGCAGTGAGACACTCATAAAAAGTAAGAAGTGCTAAGAAAAACAAAATAATACTGGCAATAGTAACCCTAGCAACTGATATTAATTGAGCACATATTATGTGCACACCCAGGGTTACAATCTGTCTATACTCGCCTTCCTTCCTCAGGACCATCGCCGAAAGCAGGTACCGTATTGTCCCCATTAGACAGCAGAGGATGTGATGCGTCCTGGGATTCATAAAGAAATTAAAAGAGCCAGGGTTAGGTTTGACCTCAGGCCTGTCTGCCTCTAAAACTCACCCTGTTTCAAAGACGCTGCTGTGTCTTCTCAACTCTGCCAGGCAGAGGCCGGTCGAATCTGAGCTCTGCACCCCCTAATCTAGGGCGCTTCACTTTGCTGCCCTGCTTGCCTGCACCCACCCGTTTCTTCATTCATCATGAATAAGCATTTATTAAACACCACTGGGCACTGGGCACTGTGCTAGGAGCATAACACTGGTGCCATTAGTTTACTGTCCCTACGTAGCTACTACTTATTATTCCCTCCGTGGTCTGACTAAAAACACTGAGTTTCACTAGCAGTATTCTCAGTATTCTGCTGAATAAACAGCCTACTCTGCGCCAATCAGTCCAAGGTGCAAAATCATGGACTGCCACAGAGAGAAAGACGCAGACTGCAAGGAGAGAGAGGATAGCAGGTGACAAAGCACACAGGGACAGTGTTGGAGGAGCCAGCATGGAAGCTCGCGTGGGAATCGCCCAGCAGACACGGGGGTGAAAAATGGCCGAGACAGGTCTTTGGGGAATCCAAAGAGATGGATGGGGAAATGTTAATTATGGGAAATAAAATTTGACAAAGCCCCTGCCTTGCAGACTTCGTGTTTTGTTCGTTTGTTTTGTTCTGTTTTCCTTGCTTCATTTTTTGTTTTTTTGGAAAGGTCTTCTGGCCCCAGGCACTTCACCCAGGTCCCTGTTTACAGTCTGGGAACAGACAGGCACAGTCAAAACCAGATTCCTTCGGCTCAGTTCTATTTTCCACTTCCCTAATTACAACATTCCTTCCCTTTGGACAAAGTTCAAGTTCTCCTTTCCCTTCAGTTGCACAGCTACCACCTGGATGTAGGAAGGAAGCAATAGACGGCATGTTTCTAAGAATGATGAAAGAAAGCCAGCAAAGGGGGCCCTCCCTGCTCAGGTTTGCAACCCCCTGGGGCCCCACATGTGCCACAGGGTGATATGAGCATGGACCACATCCACAGAGCTGGAAGGTGAGCGGCTCGAGTGAAGTGCCTTCAAATTCCCAAAGCCAAGCACACAGTCGGCACACAGGGATGCCCAACCAAGATGTGTCCATCCAATGCAACACAATCTCAAGTCATTTCTAATGATAGCAATTAAAATGTGGAAGCTTTAGAATAGATTGCTGTTTTATTTTTAACGTATTAATTAATAGCAGATCTGATGCTATTCCTACGACTTCTGCTCACTTACATCTTGGGTTCCGTTTTGAGTGAGAAAAAAAGGGAATATGCAGAGAAAAGGAAAAAATGCATGCATAATCCCCAGACAGGCTATATCCCCTACAGCCCTTTAAAAATGTTGGTTACTGACATATTCTTAATCTGGGGTGATTTTAAATTGCAATGTGCTACCACCACCACCCCTTCACAATTTGGAGGACAGTTTAATTAAAATCTGTGTCCTTACATGGGCGGTGGGGCCACTTGTCTGTATGACACGTAGAATTTGTTCCCAAGCTGTAAGTATGGCACCTTTACAATGACTGTGGCAGAGGAGTGGGGCGTAGATTACTAGTACATGGTAGCTTTTCATTTTCCATCTTGAATAAAACCAAAAGTGAGATGCTCATACCAATGCACACAAGACTTCTGACTTATCCATCACAAACAGTCGATTTGTTTTATTTCTGGCATTCATATCTAATTTCTAGATGTTATGAAACATTTCCCCCATGCTGGGGATTTGCAGGGAATGTATTTTCCTTTTTCTCCCAAACTCCCATCTTTTCTCCCTTAAAAATGGGAAATAAAAGGCTTAAAAGTCACCGCATTTAAAGCAGGCATAGCAAACTTTTTCTGGAAAGGATCAGATAGCAAATGTTTTGGGTTCTGTGGCTCATACCCTTTCAGTGACACCTACTCAGCTCAGCCATTGGGGTGCAAAAGCAGCGACAGGCAATAGGTGGATAAATAGGTGTCAACATGTTCTAATAAAACTTTATTTATAGTCACCAAATCTTGACCATCATATGAGGTTCACAGGTCATGAAAAATGATCTTTCTTTTGATTCTTTTCAGCCATTTAACAATGGAAAAGTATTCTAAACTCACGGGCAGCAAGTCAGAATTGTCTCACGGGCCAGAGTTTGCTGATCCCTGAAATTTAAGAGTGTTAAGTCTACCACTAACTATAAGTGTCCAGGGGCAGACCGTGTGCTCCCTCTGGGCCTCTGACTATCTTTAAAATGGAGGGGTTGGACCAGGCCTGAGCTGCCCAAAGTGGTAGTCACTTGCCACTGGTAGCTCCCTAAATGTAAATGTAAATTAATTAACATTAACAATTTAGTCCTTGAGTTGCACTAGCCACATTTCAAGTGCTAAATAGCCATACGTGACTAGTGGTTCCCATACTGAACAGCATAGATAGGGAACATTTCCATCATTGCAGAAAGTTCTACTAGACAGGTCTAGACTAGAATAATCTTTAAGATCCCTTCTTGGTCCAAGAGTTCCTGTATCTATGATTTTCATCCATGAAAATATAGCATGGAAAAGGAAAGACAATTGTTTGTCCCCTTCCATATCAAGAAAGAAGATGTTGGGGGTTGTTGTGGATTGGACAGTGTCCCCACAAATCCTTGCTTCCTAGGAGCCTCAGAACGTAATAACGTTCCTTGGAAAGAGGGTCATTGCACGTGCAATTAAAGATCTTGAGATGAAATCTTCCTGGGTTTAAGGTGAGCCCTAAATCAAATGACTAATGCTTTATAAGACAAAGGAGAAGGTAGTATGAAACAGAGGCACAGAGAGGAGGGTGATGTGCACACAGAAGCCAAGCCAAGGACTGCCAGGGCCCACCAGAATCTAGGAGAGAGGCAGGGAACAAATTCTCCCTGAGAACCTTCAGGGGGAGCGTGCCCCTGCCCACACTGTCACTTCAGACTTCTGGCCTCCAGAATTGTAAGATACTACATTTCTGGTGTATTAAGCTACCAAGTTTGTGGTGACATGTCACAGCAGCCCAAGGAAACTAATACAGGGCTTGAAAGACTTTTGATGAGAAAGAGGAGGATGAAGTTATTAGCACATTACATAATCCTTGAAATAATGTCAGGAAGCAACCAAAATATCCAAGCAAGGATTTCAAAAGAGCTTCATAAAGAGCTGGATCCAGAGAACACGATTTTATATAAGAAATTCCATTTCCCAATAGCCAGCGGGGTTGAATTGTGGCTTTGGAAACACAAATAGGACTGGGAAATGCTAATAGGGCAAAGAGGGAACAGAGTGCTTCCCCAAAGGGAACACTCTCATCTGATGGATCTGGGAGAATTTGGTCCCACCGTCAGAGGGAAATCAGAGCAGAGACTTAATCCACATCCATTTGCTTCAGGCATTGGCTCACCAGCCTGCAGCAAGTGTGTGGACTGGGAGGGTCCCTCATAAAAGCCCTTATCTTTGGAGAGTGAAGAGCAGAGATTAAGGGCAGAGTCTAATGGGCTGGTTAGGGGTCAAACAGGAGGGAGGTGACAAGTGCACAATCACTTAGGTGAGCTCCCTTTGAGAGTCAAGATGATTGGGATGAAAGACTATCAGTATGAAGAAGCAAAACTGACGGATAGTCTCCTGCTTCTCTCCGTGGTATCTAAGATGACATGGAGGAAGTCAGTTTGCTCCGTGCTGGGAAGATCCTTAAACTGAGACCTTTGCTCCAACTTCAGAGATGGTGGGCTTCTTTGGGGACACAGCTCGAAAGACTCAGCTCCCACCCATCCCAACCCCTGCCAAACATAGGTGGTTGACGTGGACTTCTCTCCCCATCGCCGACCACTGGGTCAGCCCAGTTCACTGAGTCTCTCTGAGTCTGGGGGCAGCAGGTTGGGTGGCTGGAGCCTGGATTTCTCAGCAGGCAGTGGCCCTGTGCTGAGAAGTAAACCTCTTCTCACAGTACTGGAGGGAGAATACTTTTTTATGGAGGTCAATTTAGTCACTAATATCAAAAACTGGAGAGCAACGCCTGTTCTTGTACCCAGCCACTCCCCTTCTAGGAGCGAATCCTAACAGGCTAATATCAGACACAAACAGAGCTGGATGGGCGGGCACATGGCATAAGATACAGGCTTGACCTTCTGCAAGTCTTGCGTTTGACTCTTCCTCTGTCGCAAGTTTTCTGTGCTGTCTACATGATGTATTTCACCCTGCTAAGCCTCTGCTTTTTCATCAGTAAAATGGTACTAATAATAACACCTACCTCATAGGGTTGTTATGAGGATGAAATTTAACCATGTAGGTAACATGGTACACACATGGAAGACACTCAAGAAAAGATGGGAACACCTGTTGCTATTAGTTTTTTTTTTATATAGACAAAGATGCCTATCTAGATGTTATTTATGATTTAAAAACACTAGAAGCAAGCAAAATGTCTAAGATAGAGAAAATTAATTAACTATGATATATACGTATGTCTACACACATGTGTGAGAGAGGATAACTGGTATGTAGCCTGTAAATCATCATTTTTGAAGAGCATTTAATAATGGTTAATGACATGGAAAAGATTCCAAATAAAATATTAACTGAGAAAACGCAAAATTAAATTTTGTTTTATAGTAAAATTTAGCCTTATGAGAAAAAGCAATAGGAAAGACTCACAGAGAAATGGATACACTGATTAAGACTAGGAGTATATATAATTTTTACTTTTTTTCTTAATATTTTCACTCTACTTTCAAAATTCTTTACAATGTGCATATATTTCTTCAGCAACGAAAATTAAAATATTAAGGAAAAATACAATGGATTTTGCAGTCAGACTGCTATGATTTTTAAGACTGGCTTTCTGCTTAGAAATTGTCTGACCTTGGGCGAACTCTTTAACTGAGCCTCAGTTTTCTTATATTTAAAAAAGGGTGAGAGGAGGGCTAATTGCATGCTTCTTAAAGTGCTGAGCTGAGAATTATGTAGGACAGGACAGGGGTGTAGTGCCTGACATAGAGGAGGAGCCCCTGTATTATTCACCCAAGGTCAGAAGATCCTTGTGGGAAGATTCTAGCCATTTTTGAGGGGATATCAACATGCTTAGGGGATCACTGGAAATGCTGAGACAGAAAGCCTCATGTCTCAGACACCAAAGCCAGAACCCTGTTTCTGGGATGGAGGACTCCATGGAGAAGTCATGGAATGCTGCTCTGAAGGACTTTGGCAGATTATTGCCCTGCTCATGTAACCTTTGCTTATCATAGCAACTCATTTCAGAGTCCACTGGGAATGGACTTCATTGATGAATCACACCTGCTTCATGCATTGCACGGGCCAAGAGAATTGACACTTGGGGTAACCTTAAAAAATAAAAAGCACCCACAGATAGGAACACGATGACTGGTATCTATACAGGGGGGAATAAGTCAGCTTCTGGCAAAAATTAATAATGATGATAAAAAAACAACGCGCCAAAAACACATACGGATCTGTTTTTTTAGAGAAGTTCCTGTGAAAAACACTATTCATTTTTCTTTCTTTTTTCCAGCTTGATTGAGATATAATTGACATGTAACACTGGGTAAGTTTAAGGCCTAGAATGTATTGATCAGATACACTTAAATGTTATGAAGCGATGACCCCCCATAGCATTAGCGAAAGCCTCCATCACCTCACATAATGGTTAGCAGTGCTGTATTATATACTTGAAAGTTGTTAAGCCAGTAAATCTTAGATGTTCTCACCACAAAGAAGAAATGGTAATTATGTGTGGTAATTGTTTGTTTTTCCACTGACTGTTTACAACTCTTTTTTAATGGATGAGGACACCAACGCTTAGGAAATGGGGCTTGTCCAAAGACAGAGCTGGTAGGTGACTGAGCTAGAATTCAACACCCTTAGAAAGGTGAATCCAGAGCCCAAACTCTAACCCACGATGTACAGGGGCCCCTCCTGGCCCCTTTGCACTCCATTACGTAGGACCACCCACAGACCCCAAAATAGAATCTCCTTGACAGAATCAGAGAAGCACAGAGGAAAAAAGGGTACATACAAAAGGGTCTTTGTGGACTGAGAGCCAGAGAGGGACCAGTTTCCATTCAACTCTTTCCTCATCCCTGTCGATCCAAGAGGCTGTTTGGAAATATTCTAGTTCCCTTAGGCTTTTTTATTATTATTATAATTACTCATAAATGCTTTGATTATGGATGTTATTTCAAATCAGCTTTTAACATTATAAGACACTAATGTAAGCATACAAGACCATTCTCCTGAGCAGACCATCCTTAATAAAAACAATACATCAGGCACTGACTCTTATTAAAGGGGCATTTAATCCCCGATAGTAAGCCTCTCTTTAGATAATGCCCTCTCACAAACGTCAGGAACCTGGCTTAGAGGTCAATGAGAAATTGAAAGGAGAGAGAGAGA
>NW_017731369.1:358003-372804 GCF_001890085.2 Hipposideros armiger
AGAGAGAGAGAGAGAGAGAGAGAGAGAGAGAGAGAGAGAGAGAGAGAGAAAGGAAGAAAGGAAGGAAGGGAGGGAAAGGGGAAGGGAGGGAGAGATGTATTAATAATTTTATGTCAGTTTCACTAATACACAGGGTATTCTTCTCCAGCATATTTACAGTGCTGCATATCACGGAGATAGGCACTGGGTTATGGTTTATAGAACACTAGATCAGGAGCCTGAAGTCTTGGGTTCTACACTCAGCACTGCCAGTTACTAGCATGTGTCTTTGAACAGTTACTTACCTTTGTGTTTCTTCAATAGTAACCTGATTTGCCCTGTCTTGCCTAACTGGGGTGGCCATGTCTCAGTTTGCCCAGGACAGCCCCAGGTTACACCTGTTGTCCTGGTGTGATTATTAATAGCACCCTTTCACCTCTAGAAGTGATTCTCTTCGGGTGATAAATTATAGTGTCTACCTTATAGTGTGATGATGGCTAAAGAGATAAGGTTTGGCTATGTTTTGCAATAGTTACAGCCCTGTTATAGATCCAAGAGGAAGAAAGCACTGCTTAGTTGCTCAAATGCTACCTTTAAGAAACTGGAGACTGGGGAAGAGTTCATAGCAACCAACGTGGGGAAAATGCTCAACAGTATAAAGTGAGTGCATTCAAAATGTACATAGGCACAAAAATGTGGAACGTAACACACAAAATGACGACAAAGGTTGTCTTTGGGGAGACTGTGGGAAAGATGGTGCCACAGTCTTGTGAATGAGTACATTAGCTTTTATCTTAAGAAATAAAAGGGCAGCTTCAAAAAGAAGAAAGAAATAAATGACAGCTAGTGATCTGCTCTAGAGGAGGACGTCATGAGAAGCAGAGTGTACACAGTTCTCTCTACACCTCCATTGTGAGAAGCAGGCAGATGTGGTGGCCAGAGAGAAGAGGCGCTTCCAGAGCAAGGATTTCTCCCTCACTGAATGACACTTGAGTCGCAACAGTGTGCAAGTCACCTTTGGCTGGACTGCAAACAGGACCAAGGGGTCTCATGAGCAGAGGGATCAAATCGGCTGCTTGGCCATCTAGGACCTGCCATAACCTGGATGGGACTTTTATTCTCAAATCCAGCACAACTTCATGCATAATCTAAGCAGAAAATTCTGCAGAGTCAAAACAAGTCCATCTAAATACCCTATCATAGACATTCAGGACATTATAAGAATTTTATTTTGAACCAAACAAACAAATCATGTCTTCCTAAAATGAAGTGAATTCACTAAAATAAGACAGTCACTGAGTTCCTATGTGGCCATGTAGCCCTCAATATTCTGAGGTAGGGGCTAATTTCTTCATATTTTTATGAGAGGGACAATGAGGTTTTGGGAGGATAATTAACTCATTGAAAGTCTCAGAAACAGGGACGATTTGGCTTTTGCTCAAAACATGTAGGTGGCAAGTGGCAGAGTGGGAAGTTGAACCCATCCCTGCCTGCCTCCCAAACCTTCAGCAGCTGCAGGCCTTGACTGAAGCAGAAGCTACAGACAGTCTGTGCCCACCCTCCCCACCCCTTCCAAACGCCAAGCCTGACTCTCATACCCCTAACCCACCTTGCTGAACACCCAGCCTCCCAAAGATGTTATCCCCTAGGGTGGTCTGCCCCCAGCCATCGGTGAGACACTTGACTCCTCCTTGTTATTCTCTCAGCCAAGTATCTTCTACCTGCTCAAAAATAATGCTCCGTCCTGGAAAGTGATTCTACTCAACTTCCCAAGTTCCACTTCCTATCTGTTCCTCATTCTAGAAGAGTTTAAATTCCACCTTCACGCCTGTGTGTAGCGAAAGTTTATTAAACAATGACTATGTGCAAGGCAGAATGATACGGCCGGGGCTAAGCTAGCCCAGAACAGATGCAGTTAGAGGTCACCAATCCACAGTGACCAATCCATTCAGGGACCTCTGAGAAGTTATTTATTTTTTTAAATGGGACTCAGTTTCTCCATTTATAAAATAGAGGTGCTTGGACCAGATGAATTCTAAGCTCCCTTCTGGCACTAATGAGCTATAATTTACCCAGAAAGTATAAATCCTGATCCCCCAAATAACTTTTTAGAAGAGGTTCAAGATTAGATTTTTAACTTCTTTTCCTGCTCCTTCCCCCAGAATATTTCAGCAGTGGCCATGCAAGCTTAGGGACTTTCTACTTTTTATGATTTTTGACTTTGTGTCTTAAGACGGGCAGATATCTCTTCAGAGCAGTTTAGGATTCATAACCACATATTAACTCTGAAAACCTCGGGGGAAACACGTGTTCCTGTTTCCACAGTATTCCCTTATTATTAAGCAATCAATGCTGAGATTGTAACTTTTCATTAACATCAGCTCTCCCCCTAAAATCAACGCATCATCTCATTGGGTTAAACCGGGAGCAGGCTCGTAAAATATTCTCTAAAAACAAGCATTGCACTTGCATTTTCATTATCTTAATTTTAGCACAATTTTAAGAATTGTGATTTTTATTTTTAGGTCATTTGCAGCATTCCCTTATTAGGCGGAAATTGCCTTTTATTGGCTTTACTTTTTAACAGATGCTAACGTGCAGGAAACAGGCTATACTATAAAATGTACCTGCATTGGAGAAATGTCCATCTATCAATGTAGACTCTCGTAAAGAATTCGGAGTGTTAGATAAATTGTTTCCATTAAGCTGAAAATACCCCTTCGGGTGTGAGCTTCTAACTCATGAGTTGCTGTAAACTGATTCAAATAATGAGGCTTTTTTTTTTCCTGGCCTGATAATAATCTAGTGGAGAACACGCTGAATCCCAAAAGAAGATATTATCTAATGATTTTACAATGGTCCTGAAGTCCAAACAGAGCTGCTGTGTTAAAATGTGGGTTTTGTAAGACTATCGTTTTGCCGGCTGTTTTATTCTTATTTTACAAAGAAAGTGTGATATTTGACTGACATCTGGGTAGATGGATAGTAATCAGAGCTATGGTCCATGGAGAAATTAAGAGAGAAGCCAGGAGCTGATAAAAACTGAAATCGGAAAAAGAAATGCAGCCGCATTTCAAGTTTTTACATTTCTCTGTTTTGGAAAAGCACCAAGCAAGCAGCACACAATAAACGAGACGGAAGCTTGACGAAAGGCTCTGTTTATCACCAGAGCAGACAATGGACACTGATATCTCTTTTCTTCATGAGAATGTTCACGGGATGCTGTCTCGGGTTAATTTAGGTTAATCATATCCCGCAACACAAGGTAATCTCACCTATCACAGCAGCAGTCCTGAAGTCTCATGGAATGTGTCTCTTTATTGCAATTCTATGAGGAAAAAGCACACCCTCAGAACTCCGAAAGAAATAAGGCAACCTGGCCTGTAAATAAAATGCTATCTGCCACCTTCAGTTTGCTGCATCCATCCAATTAAATCTAAATGTAATTTATTTAATGAATGTGTAATATATGCCAGGAACTGTGCTAGTCACTGGGAATGAAGGTTAAGTAACTCCGGTAGAGACACATTCATAAGTGCTTACTGTGTGCCAGCGTGTGGACCCTGCCTGTCCACAGGAAGCTAATGAGATCACTCCACAACGTGATAAGGCTGTGCAGAGGGACCCAGGGAAGATCTTCAAAGACCACTCCTCTTCCTCTTTATCAATGTCCCTGTCAGCTAAATCGTCAAAAGAGGAAGTTGTGACCTTGCCTTCCTCGAAGCATTTCAGGCTATGTCAAAACTCTTTCAATGTTATTTTGTGGTTTAGGCTACAATCCTGAAACATAACTGCAGCTGGTTATTGAAAAATGCAAATAAGTCACATGTTCAGGTTTCAAATGCAACATTCTTTTCTGAGTCAGCAAAAAGTGGGAAATATAGATATTTACAGTATCTTTTATGACAATAGTAAAATATACCCATTGGAAAAAAATATCCAAACAACATAGGAGAAAATTTTATAAAATCAAAAAAGGAAAAATATCCCCTTTCTACAAGCCCCTATGCTTATAAGCTTCTTTCAATGTTTAAGGTCTATGCCAATCTAAACTTGCATCCATTCAGTTTTGAACATTTGGAAGTCATACCACTGTATGCATTTCAAGCTAAGTGGAGCATATTAATATTTACTGAGCACTACATGTGTACAGGCCTCACAATGCTTTGCATACATAACTTCATATCCATCATATACTGCAGGGGTTGGTAAGCTTTGGCCCTCAGGCCAAACCCAGTTCTCCTCCTGTTTTTGTAAATAAAGTTTTATTGGAACACAGCCACATCCATTTATTTACTTGCGGTCTAGGGATGATTTTGTGCTACCATCGCAGAGCTAGCTAAGTAGTTGCAATACACACAGCATGGCCTGCAAAGCCTAAAAACCTTACTATCTGGCCTTTTATTGGAAGTTTCTTGACCCCTGAAACACTAGATTATGTGTGTAGGAAAAGGACTGGATGAATATAAAACAGCTATTAACACAGGTTAAATGATGAGTGGATCTAAATTTCTTCTTTATCATTGCTGTATTGTCTAAATTTTCAGTCATGATGCCCATATTACATTTGTGGCTTAATTACATATTCAACTTAAAGAGGATTCTATATAAACATGAACAAAACTGATGAACTATTACCAGGTAACCTCCCATAAATGAAGACAATGCATAACTGGGATTTCCACTGTTTGCATGCAAACACAACACCCTAAAAGGGATTTCTTTAAAAATAAAAAAAGAGTTTGCAAACACTTTATAAGATGACATTTCTGAAATAATATTTCCTTTTTCATTTTCTAAAAACATGTGTTTTTTGGTGATTTGAGAAATGTGGCAGACACTGCTAGCTGATCAGCATATCTGCTGCTGCTTCTTCCTGGGCAGTTTCCCTTGGAGTGGGCATGGCTGTGCCACTGAGTTCTGCACAAAGGGAAGTGGACAGATTCACAGCATGCTGCTGGTAGACCTGGTCCAGAAAAGCCTCCCTGCTAGTGCCTCCTCCTGTAGGCTCACGTGAAGATAACCTCCTGGGTGCACTTGGGAACCACATAATGACAATGACAGAGCCACAACATGGAAAGAACCTGGGCCTCTGAATCAACACTTGGAGAACAGCACCCAGGAGAGGCACCTATTATGTGAGCAAGAAATAAATTTTGCATCAAGCCTTTGAGATGGGGGATGTAGTGTTACCTGTTATCTTTCCTAATGAGAGTTAACTGTATTTATAAAGCTAGCTGTTGACAGATGGCTTTGGGATGGAGGAAGGATATAGAAATCCCTTCTCTAAATATCATCATTCAATAGCTTTCCCTTGAAATCAAGGCACTAGAAACTCCTTTCAGACCTCTGTCTAGCTGGTACTCAGTCATTACAAGTAAGTAGTAACTAACCCTCCCACCCAAGCCTTTGTCTGTCTCTCTTCCTAGTTTTCTACTCTAGTCATAACTGGGCCCTTAAGGGAACAACACCTCAATCTCTCTCCTGCCAGCATCATATTCACCATGTTTCCTGGTCAAGCCTTTTCCTCTCTGCCACATGGTATTGGGTTCCATGTAACTTAAGATGGCATCCGGTAACAATTTTTGAATTTATCAACCAGGATACTTTCTCACCTACTGACTCTTATGTGTCTTGATAGAAGATAAAGTGCCATTCTGCCATCAGCAAGGAAGCAATGTAGATAAGTTCCAAGCCATTTATAATTCATTCCAACTTCATTAAGTATTCATACACTACTTATTGGCATATCACCTAAGTAGTCTATGTAATAGAAAACAGAATAGCTAGAAGAGAAACTGGGAGAGGCTGGTTTATTAGGAAACTGGGAGAGAAGAAAGTAGTTGCTTTTCTCTATCCCTTACCCCAACCTTCTTATCGAAGGAAAATTTTCTGGACAGGTCACTCACAAGTGAATTAGGTAGCTATCTTAAGGGTGAATTGAACAGTACCAGTAAAAAGATCACTGCTATCCTCATTCCTTATTTCAACCCATATTTATTGGAGACCTGCTTTGGCAGGTCCTGAGAATAAAACAGATATTCCCGTCTTAAAGGCTAGACGTCTTAAGTAAATATAAATATAGGTTAAACACAATGAACCCATGCTGGAAATGTTAAACAGCTAGCTTCTTACTAAAGGTTAATTTCTCTCATTATCGTCAATAGTAATAATCACAACATTAAGTCATAATAATTCATCATAATTAGGATAGCCAAAATGTACTGAGATTGTACAACTGAGAAAAGTGTGGTATGAAACGTGTCGTTTAATTTTCTTAAGAACTCTGAGATTTGATTTCTATAATTTGTGCCCATTTTACAGATGAAGACATAGAGGTTCTGACAGGTTATACAATTGCTCAAAGCGAGACAGGAAGTCATTGGTCAAGGGGAAGCTCATGTCTATTTGGACCCAGAGCCCGTGCTTGTAAGCCCTCAGTGCGGTTGTTCCCTAAGACAGAGTGGAGTCCCAACAGGGAAAATGTAGAAGCAGTGGGATATCAAAGCGAAAGAACAGCCAAGCAGGGTGCCGCTGAGGAGTCACAGGAAGAACACTGTAAAAGAAGGCTCCCGGGCACTGAAGACCAGCAGTGCACATCTGCTAATGACATTGGCCTTGATTACTTGTCACAGATGGCACCCAAACCAACCCAATTTAGTAGCATAGAGAACAAAGGAAATCACAGAAGGAAAGGGAAGAAGCCCTGTGTATTCACTCAGTTTCAGTGATAGCAAAGGGTCATTCCTTCCAACTTATAAAAGAATTATTCAGCACCCCTCTCCGAATGGAAAAGACTCTTGAATTCAAGTCTTGGGAATACATTTAGGATTGACCAGATCCTTGACACTGTTCTTGCAAACATCCAGCTCTTCATGAGTTGATCCTCTGAGTTTGGTCCATTCAGCATGGCAGGCCATCTTCATGTCAATCCCATCCATAAAAAACAACTCTGGAAAACATGGTCCCATCCTTCCCCCATAGCACCGATCTGGCAAAATGTCCGCCATTCTTTGTCAGTTGCCCATGTCTACTATTTTTCTTAAAGGCCAGCTCACCAATATTTTTTAGATGAGCATACCAGTCAGAGGTAGCCTCAAAGTGGAACCATTGCGTGCTCCAAAATAAATTCAGAAGAAAACCTATTATCCATGTAGGGCTCATAGGAGCTTTTCTTTTGGGGTGAAAAAAAAAATGGCACTTACTTTAAAATCTATGCCCTGTGCTTTATTATTCGCCATGAACTATGGTACTCTGGATAGAAAATGGCCTAAAACATGGACCCTGCCTTGAGGAAACGCCAATCCAGTGGGTGAGGATACATATACAGTAACTTCTACATTATCTTGGATTAGGAGATTAAAAAATGCACAAATGGAAGAGATGAGATATCTTCAAATTCCTCTTGTACTCTAGCCAATATATCTCAAGAAGGCAGTTTTCAAATTGACCAAAACACCTTTATTTCCCCCATATTAATGGGGTGGTTTTTTTTCCCACTTGTCATAAACAAGATGCATCCAACATATTTACATTTAAAAACTGAATTCAAATCAAGTGGGTAAAGATGACTCCTGTTAGACATGCAAGTACCATAGCTTTAGTAATCAGAAATTAATAGAGGTGTTCCTTTGGGGAAGGAGACAATTCTATAGGGAAAACAGGGAGTTTAATTCTCTCCATGTCCCAATCATCTGCAATTTACTTACCTCTCATCCCTGCAGAGCACACAGCTGTGTCCACACCACAGAAAGGCTGTGTGCTAACATACAGCCCTGGAAATCGTCCTGTGTGGAAGATGGCACCACAGGATTTATGGAGAACTATCAAAGTATTCAACTCAGTTCCATTCACTCCCATTAAGGCCTCTACTTAAAGCTCCTATGGAAATGGCCATTTATCTCCAGGGACAAATTGTCAGAGCAGTGTTTTGTTGATAGAAATATACCCGTTCTGTTTGACAGCAACCCAGCAAGAGATAAACATTTCTTCTTTGCAACAGGTCCAAGGAATTAGGACCTGAGAGGTCTATACATTCCAGAGGAATCCACTTATAGTCAAGAAATGCTCACTGGAGGACGCCACTGGATTGATGAATAAACATTGATGACTCCAGGCCGCTCCATTTTAAACTGTGCTCAGGGATTGGGAGAAGGTGATTAGCTATTGAGTTGACCTATCAACTCAACTACAGAAAGCCATTCTTTACAACCTTAAGCTAAGTGACAGATGACAAAAGTCCCCTTTGCTGAGCAAGAACCTTCTGCAACCTGGCCTTAGAATGTCCCTACCCAGTTCTTCACACCCTGGCAGCCAGAGTGCCAGAAACAGCTCGTCACAAGGAAATAAATTCTACCTCTCAATGAGGTTGCCTATTCCTGGAGCCTCCACTTCTTTCTGGGACATTTTGCTAAAAATTAAACTTTGAATAGGAATGAGTCTACTTATATGCAAATGAATGTTGGTCCTTTGCAACATAGAAGGATAAATATATTTTGTTTATTTCTTTCTACAAAGCCTTGCTTAGGAAATACGTGTGTGTGTGTGTGTGTGTGTGTGTGTGTGTGTGTGTGTGAGTGAACTTGGAGCTTATGCATTTTCCTGGGTGATTCTGTGATGGCTTATAGGAAATTTGGGTCAAACACTGCCTTGCCGAAAATCATCAAGGACCGATAAATATGGTAGTCATTGCTGTTGGAAAGAAAACCTGCTTAGAATCACAAATGTTGATGAAGATGAGGTTGAAAGCAGCCCCTTCTCTCTAAGAAAAGATTTCTCCCTGAAACAATTTCCAAATTAGCTCTGTGGGAATTCTCTGTGCAACAAGTGTCACCTACAATTTGCACTATGGTTTGACGTGCCTTCCCTCCCAGCTCCATGGGCTGTGCAAAGGACTGCACCCAAAAGCCAGGCACCTTTTCATAATTGAGTAGCACTTGAATTTTTTTGAGCACAATCCCATTCGGACAATGATACTACATGGAATGAAACGACTAATAATAATACTAAAAAATGTCAAGTGCAATATTGGAACATGTCAGTATTTTTTCATTCAACCATGTCAGCAGCAAATCCAATCTGAAATATGCTGACAATAGTTGAGCTATGAAAACCAATATACTTGATGAGCCAGCCGTCCAATAAATTATATATGTGTACATATACATTTGTATGTACTTTCCACAGAAGTGGGAGACATGACGAGGGGACTTCAGGATGGCATGGCACATTACAGAAGCAGTTAGTTTATACTCGACATGCTGTCCTTCTCAAATGAGGGTTAAGCGTAATAGGTAGTGACAGGGCAGGTGCCCCAGAGTGATCAAAGCATCCCATGGAGGTCATGCTCTCTTTCATCAGGGCCTGAAATGCCACCACAACTGGAAGTCAGGACTAGCATTATCCATGGCTACCTCTTACTGTGTGGAAAAGAGGGCGTGGCACCAGTATACCAGAGAAGCCATATTATTTCATATTCCAAAACGCTGACTGCACTATGTTCTTATCATTTTAAAGAAGTCCACCATCATTCTTATTTCCTCCAGCTGCTCATTACAGGACATGTTTTTAAAATACGGATGATCAAAAAGAAGAAAATAAAAATTGCCCATTACCCCATCATCCAGAGAATAACACTAAGATTTTGGTTATATAATTGTACATGTGTATGTGTGTGTGCACCATGCCTTTGATGTGTGACTAGTTAGCCAAAGAACAGAGGCAAAGAGCTGAAGACTCGCATTTCATTTCCCTCCCTAAAACCTCTCAATTAGCTGTCAGGTTAGATGGGACGAGAAACATCAGTACATTCTTTTCCTTTCTCCTCCAGTCATGGGAATGCACATGTCTCTTTGGGCATCTTTGGGAAGAACAAGTACTAAAGTGAATTATTCCATTGCTCTCTGTCACCGACAGAAGGCTGTTTTCCCAATGACAGAAACCACCTTGCCCTCAGAGGCACACAGGACTGAGTTTCTTCATTTCATGAGGGGGCAAGTTTTTATATGTTCTAGATCATTTAGCGACAGGGGAAAATGTTTTCAGCTTACAAAAACGTGAAAACAAGCTTATAACATAGAAGTCAGTTTGGCTTAACTACATTAGCCAAAATGCCAATCATGGCCAGCTTAAGGAGGTGGAAGATGAGAAATTCTGCTGTGTTCTTAGGGCCTTTCTCTGTTTTCCCCAAATTCAACAACACACATGAATTGCTTTTGTGGTATTAATGATAAAAATGATTGGTATGTTTATGTTCTTAGGTTGTCATTACGTTATCTTTAGTGTCTTGGTTAAAAACAACATGAAGGATAATGTGTGACCGTCTGCATTATCCAAGGGTCAAAGGGGAGAGTTTAGTCCTCTCCTTGCTTGGGCATTGTCTTGGGTAGAGTCACTGAGAAGTGTTTCTCCTTGGGGGAACATCTCACTCTCCTGAGATTTTGTGGAGACGCAGGAAAATGCAGGAAAAGATGTATCATTTTACTTTTTTATTTTTCACTTAAACGTATACTCGTATGTTAGTTCTTTTTTCTTTCCCAGCTTGACAGGGAAGAAAATGAGTTACGGGACATGTTACACGGCCGTTAACATTTATTGAGCTAAGTGCTTTATGTGTGTAATCTTAGTTCTCTCCATTACCCAATAAGGTAGGTACTATTCTTCTTTCAAATGTTTAGGATAGGAGACTCAGATCAGTCAATCAGAGGCAGAACCAGGCTCAGGTACAGTCTGATATAAGAGTTCATTCTCTGAACCACGATGGCACACATATATGATTAGAAGAAAAAAAAACAATGCAAGATATCCCAATATAATTTTCATAGATATTCTTCCAGTCCCTCCCACCTACAATGTGCCAGGTATTGTTCTGTTGGCGAGGGATACTGCGGTAAACAAAACACTAAACACACTGTTTTCATGGAGTTTCCATTTCCAGGGACAGGTTTATTATGTGTCAAATACTATTTCTGGATTGTCTCGTGTACAGTTGTCCAGCTCTCCCTTAATGCCATACTCTTGTCCTATCTTAAGCTTCATAATATATTTTAATACCTGAAAGAAAAAGACATTTCCTATTACTCGCCATTTTAAGAAATCCTTGCTTATTTCACTCTTTTAACCAATATCAAAAGGACATCCTTAATATATGTCTTTGAGCATTGGGGAGATGATATCCTTCAAGTCAAGGAAGTATATTGCTGGGTCAAAGGGTGTGTGCATTGAAAATGTTTATACTTATTGCCATGCTAGCCTCCAAAATGGCTCTTTATGCTTTTTGTCTATTTTAACATAGATTTTTATCTTTTTATTATTGCCTAATAATAGCTCTATGTGGTGGATATTAACACTTTGATTATCAAGAGTATTGAAATATTTTCTCAGTTTATCATTAATATTTTAAACTTTGCATATATTTTATAATACATTTTACAGTGTTTGGTAACCAACCTTTTCAATCTATTTCTTTATTTCTTCTAGCATTAGGCATTATGCTTAGAAAGAAATTCCACCAAGATTTAAAATACCTCATATATTCTTTTTCTGCAAAAGCTATATAGAAAACTAAGAAAAAAAAAGGATAACCAATTGTCTTAATGTTACACATTAAACAATGCCTTTTATCTTTAATTTGAAATGCTACCTTCACAATACACTAACTCTCATATTCGAGGTATGATCAAGCAATACAGTAAATATTTAAATTAAAAAATGTATTACAGTAAAAGACACATTCTAGTTAATCCCCCTCAAAATACACCCCCTGGCTTCGAACACATGTATCCCATCATCCTTGACACTTTGTGAAGCAGTTCTGGAAGTCCTCTTTCATAAGTGTCTTTAGTTGTGCTGTCGTGGCTGCCTCCATGTCCTGAATGATTTTGACTTTGGGGAAGAGCCAGAAGTCTCATGGTGCCAGATCCAGTGAATAAGGTGGATGAGGACACACCGTCATGTTTTTATTTGACAGAAATTGCCATATACCAGAAGCGATGTGTGACACGGAGTGTTGTCATGATGGAGGATGATTTACAGCACACTTTAAAACACACTTTCTCTCAACAGTAGCTCACACCCGACTGACTGCACTGAACAAGTTGAAACTTGTCACACACTGTCACTAAGGTTCGATGCTCCAGTTCTGTATGGAAAATCCCTGCCTTTCCGTTGGATGGCACTCGGCCGCAGCATTTATCTAATCATAATGAGAAAGGCTCTGTGTCACACATTGCTTCTGGTATGGCAATTTCTATCAAGTAAAAACATCACAGTGTGTCCTCATCTACCTTATTCACCAAATCTGGCACCATGTGACTCCTGGCTTTTCCCCAAAGTCAAAATGACCATGAAAGGTAAACATTTTGAATTGATTCTGGATATCCAGGCAGCCACAACAGTGCAACTAAAGACACTCACGAAAGGACTTTCAGAACTGCTTCAGAAAATGGCAAGAATGATGGGATAAGTGTGTTTGAAGTGAAGAGGAGTATTTTGAGGGAGTCTAATGGCAACGTGTCTTACTATAATAATTTTTTTAAATTTAAACATCCTCTATAGTTTGTTGTCAGATCTCATGTAACTTGTCCATATTCAGAACTCTATACTCAGTTTTATGACTCTATTTGTCCATTTCTGCAATATCTTAAGGAATATATTACTAGAGTAGGCTAGTAATCCTTTCCCTCTCCCTGTAATTAGCTTTTAAAAAAAAATCTTTTGGCTCTTCTGCATATTACTTCTTCCATATCATCTTTGGATGCAATTTGTCACTAAAAAAAAAATAAAAACCATTTGGGGTCTTGATTGAAATTCCCTGAAAATACATTTTAATTTGGGGTAATGTTGGTGTCTTTTGAATCTCCTCATCAAGGCCCTTGAAATATTTCTCCAAGGCTTATTTTTAAACTTTAAAAAATTATAACAAATTTTCTTTTATATTTCTTATTAACTTCATCCAAAGGCATTTCAATGTTTTCATTTTTATTATAAATGCTTCTGCCCCTACATTTTCCATTTCTTTATTTCTAATATTCAGGCAATTGATTTTGTAATACATAAAAACATTTTTTTCTTCCTTTTCTTTCTTTTTTCTTCTGCTCTCTCCAAATTTGCTTTAGTCTGAGTCTCCCTAGACTCTTATTACTTAACACACTTTTTGAGGCACATGGTAGAAAAAGTGTGGAACTTGGTGCCAAAAACATTGGTTCCAGCATATATTTGCAAATATTAGGGATCTCCAATTCTTTGTCTATAATGTAGGCTTAATATTAATGACTTCAGTAGCTCTTATAAGAATTTGTATTGATGTATGTCTTGTTATCTAATTTAAATGTCATTCATCCATTCTTAGACTGTAGATGGTTATCGAATATATGTGATAGATAACTCAGATGTTATTTTCTTGGGGTGGTATATTTAGTTAGCATATGTCAGTTGCTATAACAAACAGCCCCCGAATTTCAGTGGATCAACACAACAAAATTTACTTCTTGCTCACATAACAGTTCAAAGTGGGTATTTCTGGTCAGCTGTTTCTCTTGGGCAGCTCTCCCCCAAGGGAAGGCTTAACTAAGGCCTATACACCTTCCATCTTATGTCTCCATACTTCTTTAGGTCCTTGGAACCATCTCAGTTCAGCCAGTAGGTGAGACAGAGAGGTCATGGGGAAATACATAGAAAGCTTTATATTACATTCCAGGTGAGGAAGACTCTTTATCAACTCCCCCTTTCTCCCATTGGCATGGACATGGTCATACGGCAAATTTAACTGCAATGGATGCTAGGAAATGTAGTCTATGTTCCCAGGAAGAAGACTAGGATTTATTGAGTGTATAGCAGACCCTGCCATACGTACTATTTAGGGAAAGAGGAGAGGGCACTTATGTCCATGTGGTTACTATTTGGGGAAAAGAGAGAGAACACTTGTGTCCCTGTGGTTAGTCCGAAAATAGTCCAGGAAAATGGAGATGATCCCTAAGTAAGCAAGTCCCTTCCTCCTTTCTCCTGAGCTCTACCTTCTTTCACCCCGTGGACTGAGTGACCTGTGATTTCTTTTAGCAAAATCAGCCCTAACATGTTTTTTGGAGGCTGTTTTTCTAGCTGTCTAATAAGAGGTTGGAGGACTGAAGAACTGAAGCCCAATTCATGGCTCTAGCATATGACAAGGCACCTGTCATCCTCCCTGAGCTGCACTTGGAATGGAGGCTCTGTTTTCTGCACAATCTTTCCCCAAACTGAAATGCGCCAGAGAATTTGTGTGGGGTGGACTTGCTGATAGGTCTGGATTGGCAGAGGAAATATGGGGTAAGTGGAGGGAATGAAGAAGGAAGAAATTGGACTCTTATCTTCCACCATACACAAAAATCAACTCAAAATGGAATACAGACGTAAGGATAACACCTGAAATAGTAAGACTACTAGAAGAAAACGTAGAGAAAACGGTTCTTGACATTGGTTTGGACAATGGCTTTTTTGGATATACCAAAAGTACAGGCAATAAAAGCAAAAATATACAAGTGGGGTTGCATCAAACCAAAAAGGTTCGACACAGGAAAGAAAACAATCAACAGAGGAGAAAAAGCAACCTGTGGAATGGGGGGGAATATTTGCAAACCAGTTATCTGATAAGTGGTTAATATCTAAAGTGTATAAGGAACTCAAACAACTCAAAAGCAAAAACAAATTAACAAAAAAACCAGTTAAACATAGGTTAAGGGCCTGAATAGACATATCTCCAAAAAGGACATACAAATTACAAACAGACATATCAAAAGGTGCTCAGTATCACGAATCATCATGGACATGCAAATAAAAACCACCATAAG
>NW_017731369.1:374139-374903 GCF_001890085.2 Hipposideros armiger
CCCCATACATAGTTATTACAATATCATTGACTATATTCCCTGTGCTGTACTTTGTATCCCCTTGACTATTTTGTAACTGCCAATGTGTACTTCTTAATCCCTTCACTTCATTCATCCAGCCCCCCCAACCCCCTCCCATCTGACAACCATCAGTTTGTTCTCTATGAGTCTGTTTCTATTCTTTTTCATTCTTTCAATTCCATATATAAGTAAGATTATATGGTATTTGTCTTTCTCTGTTTGACTTATTTCACTTAGCATAATACCTTCCAGGTCCATCCATGCTGTCACAAATGGTAAGATTCCATTCTTTTTTATGGCCAAGTAATATTTCATGGTATGTATGTATAATCTCCTGATGAGATACACAATTATGATTCCTGGAGCAATGGGGTTTGGCATTCACTCTCTTTGTACTCGCCATCTCCTACCTGCTTTGACACAGGTAACTGAGGGGCAGGGGGCACGTGCTGTGCAATCTGTATGAATAAAAAATGATTCATAGGTTTAAATTATGCCCATCAACACCATCCCAAACAGGAAACCATCTCATTCTAGTAATCCTTTTTATTTTTAGTTCATCACTTAAGACTTATTTGGGCTCTGTTTGGAAAGGAACAATGAGAAATATTCAAGCATCTTGAATAGGAGTGATGGGATAAAATAAAAAATGCAATCCTGAATTAGACCTAACCTCCTGCGCTAACCTGGAGACTCTGGAGGCAAAGGTCGGTCTTCCTCAGGCTGGCGCTTTCAACCTTCAG
>NW_017731369.1:375629-377257 GCF_001890085.2 Hipposideros armiger
GGTTGGTATTAGACGCATAAATATATGCATTTCTCAGAATCTTTAGGCCTCTTAAAAAAATTTCTTAACATGTGTTTATTAAGATTTTCTTCTAAACTGCATTATTTATTTTTTTTGTGACGTAGTAGATCCTACTGCAAACTTGGAAATGAGGCTATGCATCTCTAATTTAGTCATTTTTGCAGGTGTGCTGTTTTATTACGCACCATCCCACCCTAAAACAAATACAAACTGACATTGCTTCTGTAAGAAGAGGGCTAGGAGACAAAACCCTAGAAGAGCTGAGGCTTGCAAAAAATTCTACGGACGATAAAAAAAAAAAAAAGGCTTTTCGAGCTAAGTTTGGAGCAAGAAGGAAAAGGAAGGGATCGGGAGCAGATGATGCAATTCCAACAGATGACAGCAAGAAAGCGGAAGTCTGCACTCCTCTTTTGCTTCCATTTTCTCCCCTGAGGAACAAGACCTAAAGCTGGAAAGGACAGAGTACAGGCTGTTGCAAATTAATTAAACATTAATTTTGAAATAGGAACACGTGCTGCATACACCAGGAGTAATGACTCAGATGACTACCAGGACCAGGCAGGTAAATTCCAAGAGTGAAGGGTGTGGAGCTAAGTGAGAGGACAGGGGGCAGTGAGCTGGGGACCCCAGCTGGTGCAGAGTGGGGCTACCCCATCTTTAAAATTTTCAAGGCAAACCAGACCCCGAGTGACGATACACTTGAACTGCCCAGATTTTCAAATGCCAACAAGGAAGTCAAAATGTTTTCAAAACGTTGTGCTGACCCACAGGATGCCTACCTGGCTGCAGGATGGACTTAGCTCATGCCTGACATTTTGGAAATGTTGTGCTAAATACAGTTGGCTCTGCAGGGTACCTGCAACATGGCATCGCTGAACACTCCAACAAGTGGCAGTAGGAAACAAACTACATGACGAATCACTGGAAAATGTCCCATGTTTCTGAAAGGGTCAAAATGGATTCCAAAAAGTCAGTTTCCAGCAAATTCAAGGACAGGTACTGAAAATAGTAAGTACCATAAGAAAGGTAGAAGTGGGATGCAGTTGCCACGATGGCTTGAGTCAGGTCAAGGACTTTTATAGAGGTACTATCCTGGGAGTTCAAGGAAATTGTATAGAAATGGCTTAAAAGGTACAGGACAAAAATCTAAGCTAGGAGGCACGTGGCCTAGTTTAATAGTAATTTTAGGTGAATTTGTAGCTGGAGCGCCATTCAAATCCTAAAGATGCTTATTACCGAGTCAACAGCCACCAGAGAGAAGGTGTTTCGCAATCATTCCACAGGGGCCTAACATTTTAAGTATTGTCATTAGCTGTCTGGATAAAGAATTAACGACAGAATAGATCTTAAAAACATGAAAACTTTTATTATTATTATTTTTTTAATCAGGCTGATCTGTGTTTACATTTCAGTTCCACTCTCATTAGCTGTGTGGCCTTGGCCAACTTACTTAATCTCTCTGATCTTCAATTTCCTTTCTCACAAAGTCGGAACTATAAAGGTTCTATTTCCAATAGGTGCTGTGAGAAATAAGTGGAGTGATACAGTAAAGAGCTTGATATGGTACCTCCCACAGGGAAAATGCTCACTATGTGTTGGTGGCCTTA
>NW_017731369.1:379752-393097 GCF_001890085.2 Hipposideros armiger
TGCCATGGCTTGACCATACTTTAATCTCTAAATTGCAAAAACATTAACATTATTGATTTATCAGACATCAATCCAACAGAAATTTAATTAAATTAGAATGTGTCACTGAGCAGACCTGACTGCGTCACGCATAAATCTCAGGTAATAAGTTGACAAAGAGACAGCCACCATTGATGTCCAGGCCGGGGTGAATTTTCCCTCTGCCATTTTCCTTTCCCAGGAGGCATGGAAGGTACAGGTAAAATAGGGTGAGCTCCTGATTTACGACACCCACGGAGTCCCCAGCAGCCCTGGCATCCAAGGAATGCCTTCTCCTGTGTGATTTACTGCAGCCCCGGGCTGGCCAGACAGCTCGGGGGGATGCCCCTGCCTGAGTCCAGCCCTCGGCGAAAATGCTGACCCACGCTTAGATCTCCTGGGTGAGAGGATTAACACTCGGGGTGTCCTCACGGCAAATGTGTCCTCTGGAGGAAGCTGAGTCCTCAGAGGGCAGGAGAACTGTTCTGGTTTGGCCCGTCTGCCCTCGTCCTGAGAATGTATTTTGGTGTCAGTGATCGGCTGCACCTGCTGTCCCAGAAACAGGTCTGGAGCAGGACCAAGGTGCTCCAGCCTCAAGGCAAAAGTATCCTTACTTTGCACAGCCCCAGATCACCCTGAGCAGGCCAGGGGCATTGGCACGGAGGTGCAGACAGTGGTAATGCAGCCCCCATGCCTGGAGAGGTCCAAATTCTTTGGGATAGGAAAAGGGGTGGCTGAGGACAAGATAATCCAGGGAGGCAGAGAAGAAACCAGAGAAGCAAGTGCTCTGGAGAGCAGTATAAATCACCAGGGCTATTCTTGTCCTCGGTCGGAAGAGCTACACAGAGGAGACCCTTCTAAAGGAGATCTCTTGTACTTAATCCTCCCAGATTTTTTGATTGCCTTCAATCAATCACAGGCTTGCACTTCCTTTTTAATAGCCACCTTCCATATAAAGAGGGATGCCAAAGTGACAAGCAGGTGTTCTGCAGAGCCTACAGGCTGTCCTCATGCTAGAAGACACTTATTCCTTAACCCACTGCATGGTGTATCCCAGGTGCTCATGCCTTACTATGCAGCAGAGGTCAACAAACTACTTCCCTGTGGGCCCATCACAGCCCACTGCCTGTTTTTGCAAGTAAAGTTTTACTGGAACACAGCCGTGCTGCTCACTAGTTTACATATTGTCTATAGCTGTTTCCATGCAACAACGGCATAGTCGAGTGGTTGCACTGGAAAGCATTGGAATTACAAAACTGAAAACATTTAATATCTGTCCCTTTACAGAAAAGATTCAGTGCTTGGTTAAGAACAGAGCACAGAGAACATAGCTCAGGATTCACACAGATCGGGGCTTGAATACTGGTTCCCCCACCTATTATCTCTGTGGCAGTAGGGGAGTCAAGTTACTACTCGTAGCTTCAATTTACTCCCTGTAAAAGGGGATAATAAAATTGTCTACTGTACTGAATGATATGAAGATGAAATAAGCTACAGCATGAAAAATGATCACTACAGAGCCACGTGCTTTTACCAGCAGGGTTTCATTTAAACTCACAAATATCGTCCTAATTGGACTTCATATTATTCCCATTATACAGACACAAGTTGTCTTAGATTTGAAAAAGTGAATAATATAAATATACCATCTCTACCCTGCTCACAAATAGGGAGTCTGCTCCTTCCTTCCCCATCCCCCATCCTCTCAGGCAATGGCAGTAAATTTGGAAAGAAAGCCATCACATGACTGACCAACACTGGCAATTTTCAGGAACGTGTTATTTGGAACGTGAAGGATGTCCCAATAGATCATGTGAGCAAGGGAGATAGGAACATTCATTCTAAGGAAGTAGGTACTTCCTTGAAATGTCCCTTTCCTTTGTCCTCTGAACCCCAACACTTGGCCTGGTTGGATCCTTGCCAACAGGGACGCCCATCCGCCCTTTCCTGGCAGAGCTGGTCAGTGGGTGTAGAGCAAGCCCTGATGTTGGGCCCCTAGGAACTCAGAGGGACTAGGGCATCCCACTCCACTGGGGCTAGAGACGGTGTGAGGGAAGCAGAGGGGTGACATCAGCCCCTACTGTGAATTCCCAGAGGGCAAGGTCCATATCTTCCCACATCATACAAATACTATCACTGATAACAACAGCTACCATTTGTTCATTCACTCTTGTAAGGCACTGTGTTGTTAAGCACATTTTACTTAATTCTCACAACAACCCAATAGTACAGGTATTATTATTTTCCCCATTTTTCAACTGAGAAAACTGAGGTTAGATGTTTAAAGAAGTTAGATGCTTCGTTTAGTGCATTATAGGAAGGGGAGCCAGGATTCTACTGTCCAATACGGTGTTTGGCACATAAAAGGTGCTTAATATGTATTTTTTTACATAGATGGATGGATGGATGGATGGATGGATGCATGCATGCATGGATAGTTGAGTGACATGAGTCTGTCTGACTCCAGAACGTGTGCTCTTTACCACTATGCACCACTGTCTTTTATTCATCTTTGTAGCCTGAGAATCCAACACAGTGACAGACACTCAGATTGTTGAGTTTACTGGGAAAGGTCAAGAGATTGGAATCACTAAGACCAGGGTTTTCCGGAGGTCTGCCATCAGCTGGGCAAGATGTGTCATCTATAATATGGAGATAATGCTAACTCATGGGGTTACCATGAGCATGGAGACAAGAGAGAGAGAGAGAGAGAGAAGGTGGGCAGGCAGATGGATGGATAAGGTATGTCACTTAATGCCTAGAAGACAGCAGTAGGTGGTCAGTAAATGGAAGCTACCCTTATAATCATTCATTGGTATCATCCGTCTCCATCCCAATCACCACCATTATTCTTACAGATGTTTATTGAACAAATTGCCAGACATGCGCCATTTTACAGGCCCATATTTTCTGGATGTTTTCACTGGCTTGCATTCCTGCTGGTCCTTCTCATTCCACTGAGGGTGAAGGAGATGACCAGAGTATGGCGGTAAGATGGAAGGGGTATCTTCCCGTGGTTCACAACAGAGCTTCTCTGCCCATCAATCTGCAAACTTTTTCTCTCTTCCCCCTTATCTTACAGATCCTAAAAGATGCAAGGCATCCCGCAGAGCTTGGCAGAATTCTCAACTCCAAATTTTCAAAATATCCTGGGTTAAGAGCAGAGGGTTAAGAATGCTGAGACTTAATGAACAAAAGACTTTCAGACACTTTTACTTAGGTTGTCATGTTTAACCCTCACTCCGAATTTCCGGGCATTTGTTATTTCCACCCACTGTACACATATACAAGCCTAAATATAAAAGCAAGCATGCCTTCCTTCACTCCCATCTTGTCATCCATTCTCCTGGCTCAGAGCGTGCACCAAACTTGGAAGAAAACATCCATGGACCATCACTTCCTTTCAGGAGGAGGAAAGTGCTCATTTTTCTTTGCACGCCCTGGATCTCTGTGTGCCAAGAAGATGCATGAAGACAGGAGCAGCCCCAGGATGCTGAAACCCAAGACGGGCAACAGGGATGTTTAGCATTACAATTACTGTTCCGTGAACTTCACTCCTCCCAAGACCCAGGGTAAGAGCTGAAAAGATGGAGGCACATCAGGACCCTCACAACTCGAAGGATACCATCATATGCTCTCACTGGCTCTCGCGCCACTGGTGCAAATGGCTGGTGGCTAGTTCCCTTTGCAAAGAGTCTGGGAAAACATAAAAAGAACTCACAGCGGTTGCCAAACCACATCAGACAAAATAACAAGGAGAGAGAATGCATCCGCGGGCCTCATACACCCTGGACAATTCGGGGCATACAGACCTGAGCCACTCCCCGGAGCTCGGGCTTGGGGAAAGGGCACAGGGTGAGCGTGTCTTTATGACATTATTGATCAAGTTTCCACCTGCAGTTAAAAACCATGCCCAGACAGACAATAAAAATAAGTACTTAACCGTATCACGAGCTCTGCCGACTAAAATGGATTTTACACTTAAAGATACAGCTGATCTGGGAGAGGGTTTTAATGGCATTTTTGAGTTTTAAATTAAAAAAAAATCAAATCTTTGAAAAAATTAAATGAGAAATCACCAAGGTTGCTCTTTGTGGGGTTCTGCTCATAACATCTACAGACCCAGGGGAGTGGGGTTTATGGTTTATAAAGCGTCGGGCGGGGAGGAATCAACACAGATGGTATAGTTAGTAGAGATGAGTGTTTCCATGTTTATAAGGATGGGGAGAATGGACAAGAAGCTAACAGGAGAGAGGAAGCTGGATAGAGTATCTCCTTGAAGGAAGAAATAGGAGAAGAAGGAATGAAATGGGGGCAGGATGGGCTAGAAATATTTGTCTTTTAAATTAGAGATCAGTAGCTAACGCGTCATCCAAATCTTTCCAGATGATGAGGAAGAAAACAATCCCACTGGAAGCCTTAATGCATTTTGTTATTTACTTCTTTGGGGGAAATTATTCCTGCCAGTTTTATACGATTGGTATTTGTAAAAATACCTATTTCCACTGATAAGGGTACAAATGATATCTGACTAATCTATATGTTTCTATCCCTCATGTATAAGTAGGTGGTGAGAGATGGCTGAGAGGGTGGCTGTCTGGGCAGACAGACAAGAACACAAAGGGAAGAGCTAAATTCACAGGCAACTGGAGGGGACTGAGTCTCCCCAAGTGCTTTCTGCCAAGTGTCACTGTGTTTGCAGTTGATCCCCATAAAGCCCAAATGAGGCTGAGCGAAGAGACAGAGAGAGACAGAGAGAGACAGAGAGAGAGAGGCTCAGATGTTAAAATAAATTGGCCCGAATCGAGAAGTCGCAGTCTGTCTCTCTGATTCCACATCCCTTTTTCTCTCCAGATGCCACACAGTCTCTGGTTATTTATTTATTTATTTTTGCTGGTGAGGGAGGCAAGCCCTGAGCAGAGCTATGACCCAGGCCTGCCTTCTTCTGGAGGCAAAAAGGGCTCACCCAATATCAGGAAAGCCAGGGTAAGATTCCTCACTACCTCCAGCCCGAGATATGTTCAGAGCATTTTGAAATGTTGGGGGAGATCTAAAATCAAAAGGGTGTGATTGGCTATGATCTAAATCTCACACGTGCTCTAGCAATGAGAAATGTATGGACTAATCCAACGGAAATCAAAGCACCTACCATGCTTTCTGGCCACCGTGCTGGGAGCAGAGCTGGTAGTGGTCACACCATCTACCCCCAAGACAAAGTGGTGCATGCAATGGCTTTACCAGGTATCCCGACCAGAGCATTTCCAAGAGTCTGCCCCCCAAAGCCATGTGCAGCTCAGCTGTGTCCCTTCTCTTTGTCTTTGTGGCATCTCATGAAGAGCTTCAACTTGAAATTAGAATTGGAAGGAAGCTCACATTTATCAATTGCCTACTTTCTGTTGGGTATATTAGGTATCTCTTATAACTACTTGCTTTTTTTTTTTAAGTTAAAAGATATACATGAGTGTGTCTGAATAGGAAGCAACGTTCTAGGGTCCTGGACATATTATTATACGTTGTCGTACGGGTGTGGGTTATGTGGGATGAATCCATTTGTTAATATTTTACTGCTAAGATTTGTGCATTTCAATGGATATGAGTTTTACCTAAGAAACTGTAAAAATGAATAATGATTAGATGAGGGTGGGGGATGAAACAAGAATGGCAGAATGTTAATCATTATTAAGCTGAGTGATGACTCCATGTGGGTTATGATTGTAGGCAGAATTCTAAGACAATTTCCAGTGACCCATGCCTTTGTACAATCCCCTCCCCTTGAGTGGGAGCGGGACCAGTGAATTTGATGGGATGTCATTCCTGTGATTATGTTACACTATTTTGAAAAGGCAAAGGGATTTTACAAACATAGTTAATGTCCCTAATCAGTCTGACTTTGAGTTAATCAAGGGGGAGATTATCCCAGGTGGGCCAGGCCTAATCAGGTGAGCCCTTGGAAGTTGATTTGGGTCTTCTGTGAGCTCAGAGACTCAAAGCAGCAAAGACTCCCTTTTGCTGGCCTTCAGGAAACAAGCCTCCATGAGTTCTACAGCTGGAAGGAAACAAATTTCATGAATAACCACGTGAACTTGGAAAAGGACCTCCAACTACAGATGAGACCCCCTTGCCTATAGCCTTGTGAGACCCTGAGCAGGGGACCCAGATAAGCCACGCCCAGACTCTTGACCAATGGAAACTGAGATCATAAATGAGAGCTGTTTCAAGCTGCTAAGTTTGTCGTGACTCGTTACATAGAAACAGGCAACTAATACAACACTGCTGTTTACTTTGTATATGTTTAAAATTTTCCCCAATAAAAAGTGAAAAGAAAACAATTAAATAAAGTATGCATGGATACCTGAGAGAGTGAAGAGCAGTGATTAAGAGCATGGACATAGATTTTTGTCCCAACTCTACTCCTTTCTTGCACTGTCATCTTGGCAAATTTATCTGTCCTCTCTGACCCTTGTTTTTTTTTTTTTCATCTTCAAAACTTCTAGAATAGTTTGAGGGTAATACAGGAGGATTTGGGTATTCAAAGTACATGACAGCGTTAGGTGAGGGGACAGATACCACTGTGGTGAGAAGGATGACAAGATGACAGTGAGTGAGTGGATTTGGAGTCACATGGCAGAGGGTTCCTGTCACCAATTTCCTGTCTAACCTTAGGCAACGAAGTCTGTCATCTCTGTGCCTTGGTGTCTCCATCATTGAATTTTTTTAGAAATGTGATTTCCTGTAAGTACGCATGTGTGCAGGCCTGAGGAGAGCTGCCATAGAGAGTCATGCTACTGTCCATGGCCATCTTGAAGGTCTTTTCCCGGCTCCTTTCTCCAAAGGGCCAAATGCAACTCACACCTGTCACACAGGTGATCATCCCAACCTCCATGACATCAAGCATTTCTGATAAGGCCAACAGAAATTCCCAGCACACGGCAAGGCAAGACGGGAGCAAGGACACCCGCAAAGGCTGAAAGCCCTCAGAGATGGAGCTGCTGTAATTACTTTAACTTGAACTTGGCAATGGCCACAGCTGTCAACAACACTGTTCTTCTTAGGAAAAAAAAGGTGCCACAGGATCGCTTTAATGACCACAAGGGCCTCTGTTGTGCATTGTTGCTGAAAGATGCCACTTTAAGAGCCACAGGAGTGTGGATTCTGGAATGGGCATATGACCATCTGTGTGTTTTGTTGGACCTGGAACTCCCAGTGGTTATTCTGTCACCAAGCAGGCCAGAACCAGCCAGACGGGGTGGGTTTTCAAAGCAGGAAAGCACCCAGCTTTTGTGAGCCTGGCTCTCTTGGTAGAAAATGGCATTTGCCACCTACTCTATTCCAGCATAAAAAAACTACCTTGGAAACCTTGTGTTCATACAAGGAGGGGACCCAACCGTTTATGGAGGTCCTATCATGTGCCAAGCATGGCCCGTTGCTTCATGTGCACTCAGCTCCTTAGTATTCCTATGACTGGACATTTTCTTATTCTTCCCTGGTTTTCCCTATACCTTGAACTCTTTATTTATTTGCATCTCATTTGTTTTGTGAGTTTTTCCATCCTGCCTGAAATCCATTGTGGCATGAAGCAATCCATTAAAAAAATAAGCAAATACTCAGAGCTAGGCATTATTAACCCCCTTTTATAGATCAGAGAACTAAAGCTTAGAGAATAATTTGCCCAAAACCTCAGAGTGAATGAGTGGTAAGGCTTCAATTTCAAATGCTGACCATCAAAAGTTCCAAGCCTTTTTACCTTGTTCCTGCACTATAGTCTGTTACTAGCCAATAATACACACAGCTAACATCGAGTGAGGGCTCACTACGTGCTTTTCACATATTGCTGAGTTCGTACTTTACAAAAAGTACACAAGAAGGTTTTTTATTTCTCTATTGTACAGATGAGAGAATGGGCCAAAGCCTATGAGGCTTAGGAACCTGCCCAAGGTCACAAGGCCAAGAGGGGTGGGACTGGGACCTGAAACCAGGCAGTTTGTTTCCAAGGCCTGCACTGTGCACAGCCATGGGCTCCCATCAAGGAAATGCAAAACCAACATCATCAGCTACAGCAACAAGCAGTGGGGTGAGTTTTAGAAGTAGCAATAGTGGGCCCCTTTCCAGAGTCCATGAGCCTCTTTATTTACAGGATCTTGCAGTGTACCATCCCACCATCACTGGGTACCATCCCTGTGTACTGTCCCAGTGTACCTATGTGCCATCTCTGTGTACCATCTCCATGTACCATTCCTGTGTACCTCCTGGCACACCTGTGTACCATCCCCATACGCCATCCCAGGGGTCCATCCTAGTATACCTGTGTCCCACCCTAGCGCACTACCATGGCGTTCCTGTATTCTATCGCAGCATACCATTCTACCATCCCTGAGAGGGCTCCATAAAACTAAGACCCATGCCTGTTTTGCTGGATAGGTGCTGCAGGGAACCACTGAATGGTTTATTTCAAATGTCTAAACAAGCGTCAGTTTTAAGGTCTGCCTCGGCTCTTCAGTTCCTTTCGGTGGCTCCTACTTGAATGGAATTGGCCAGGGAGGAGCCCTTGGTACAGATTTCAATAGCTGCACTTGTAAGGGATCAACTCCCTGCTGACAGCGGGAGTCCTCAGTCTTTCTCACAGAGCCCAGCCAGCCAGCCCGAATCCGAGAGGGAGGCAAGCCAGCCGTGCAGACCACGGTACTGAGTGTTTGAAAACTCATCCTACCCTACACCCTAGTCTGGGTTTCCTATTTCCCTCACAGCAAAGGAAGGAAGGAGAAACACTACGCTAAGGTCTGTGCTGCTACTTTATATCAATGACTTCATTTTATTGTCTGCTGGCATTGTTGACCCAGTTTTAGAGATGAGAAAACTGATGGTCAGAGAAATTGTCCACTGGCTCAAATCACAGGGCTAATTAGTGATGGGGCTGGGGTTTGAACCAGGTCTTTATAGCCAAATGCCCACAGTCCTACACTCCATTCCATGGGCTTTTGATGGGCAGTGATTAGAAGACTAGCTGCTGGTGAGAAAAGACACTGACGTCCCTACAATCGGAGGATGCTATGGACGCCCACGCTAACTCTCTCCCTTGGGTCAAGCTCTAGAGTGTAAGATTAATAGAATCCTTGGCCTGTCCCCAAATACACCTTGACGGCATTGCGTGGTGTATCTGAGGCACCGCCTCTCAGAACCTCTATTTCAGATACGGTAAACTTGTGAATATCCACATGCTGGAGCCAGTATGTTGAAAACCCATGCCCCACAGAAGGGACTGCTCAGATTCCCCAATTAGTAACATGTTGTCGGTTTCAATTCTTTTCCAGGTGAAATTGGGCAGGCGGAATTCTCAACTGAGGGGAAAGATTTTTTTTTTCACCTTTTTACAAAAAACCATTTTTATTTGTTTGGATTTTAAAAATTAAAAAAAAAAGCCAATTCCAAGCACAAACTGGTATGACCCAGATTGGGACAAGCAGAGGAGGAAGGAGAAAGGAAGTGGGGAAAAGGTTTGTCCTACAGACCATGGTCAAAAGCCTGTGGACATCATTATGCAGAAGAAAAGGTGTCCAAAGCCAGGTGATGTACGGTATTTTGTACCTGGCATCCCGATGTTCTGTCAGATTTCACTGTGAGGGGAGCATCGGAGGACCAGGGGATAGCAGCTCCACATGGGATGGGATCTCAGGGGCCAGGCCCAGAGCTGGAATTAGGCAGGGCTGGCGTGGAGGTGTGAGGTCAGTGTACCACGGACCAAAGGCTGTGTCTCAGCAAAGAGTGGACATGGAAACCAGGTTTAACAGAGGCCAGTAGGTGTTCACGAAACCCTGTTTCCCTTTCTTTCTGGGAAAACAGCTGGACTACATTTCCCAGAATCCCTTGCAGTTGAGATAGGGTCATGTGACTTGGTCCTGGCCAGTTGCTTGTGGGTGAAGTAAATGATGCCATTTCCAGCCTGGTCTATAAACATTTCCCACTTCATCCATTTCTTTCTCTTTCTCCATCTGCTAGCTAAATAGAGAGGACAACAGGGATCTAGGAAAATGATACAGTCACACTCCTGAGTCCCTGAAACACTACTTGATGGAGATCCACCCAACTAGGAATACCCTCACTGAATTTGTCTCATAAAATGTTGAGTACTGTCTGCATAAAAATTATGCTTTCTGTGTGTGTGTGTGTGTGTGTGTGTGTGTGTGTGTTACAGCTATTAACCTACCCTGACCAAAATATAACAAGATGAGTAATGTCAAGAGCAAGATACCATACTGAGAGCAAGACTGGCCTGGGGAGATTTAGGGTGTTTAATGAGACAAGGCAACAGGAAGTGGTGGGGTTGTAGGGACAAACCAAGTAAGAGCTCCAAAGCTAAGCTCAGAAAAAAGAGTGCACTTCCAGGATGCCTGGGCATAGCCACTGAAGCAGGGTGGGGTCTGCAAGGGCAGTAAATGTAGACCCACACACATGCTCTTCTCCATAAGTGTCTACTCAACCTCCTCCTCCCCGTCTTCCTCCTTCCCCTGCTCCCCTCTTCATCAGCACCATGAATGGTATTCCCAGTTTCTAAGCATTTCCTACATGCCAGGTCTGGCATCAAGCACATTCCATGGTTTAACTCTTTATTCCTCAAAATTACCCTCTGAAGGGGGCGCTGCTACCAATCCTGTTTTGTAGATGAGAAAAGCTGGTCTTAGATCCCTAGAAGTGATTTATTTGCCCAAATTTATCATGATGCAAACCCTGCCAGTCTAACTTTAGAGCCTGGCTCTTGACCGCTGCGTACTGTCCCACTGTGAATACTGCCCCATCTCAGCTCACACCAACCAGGTCTCTTTACATCTTCCTGCCCCTAAAAATCCCATCCATTCATTCATCCATCCATCCATTTATTCATAAACATATTCTGAGTCCCTCCTACATCCTACATCCTATGCCTGCCCTGACACTAGAACGGTGAGCACTATAATGAGTGCACCTTGAGAAGCACCCATCTGGGCAGGAGGGACAGTCACAGGAAGGTGCCACCACTGGAACAGCATATGACCTGCTTAGACCTTGGGAAAGTTATTCTGACACAAGACAGAAGGTCAGCGTGGAACTGGGAGACACTGAAGACAAAGGATGGACAATGAAAGCAGAAAATGCTGGGTCATGGGATCGGGTCTGTGAAGGGCCATGAAAAGAAAAGGAGATGTGAAAAGTATTTATAACTGCAGAGGGCTGGACAAATGGACAAGAGCCTTATTAAAGAGACTCAACTGACTGCAGTTTTGAGCTGGACCAATCCTGGTTGCTAACAGCTCCTCCTCTTAATAAGAGAAGACCAGGGTCATATGACAGTTTCATTTCCCTCAGGACATTCTTGGCACTTTCCTTCTTCTCTTTTTGCCCCAATATCTGAGGGTTCATTTCCTTCTGCAGAGGAGGTGCAGCCTGCAAAACGTTGGCCCCTCTCCAGTGTTCCAGGAGGAGCCTTGCAGCAGCCTTCCACCCCCAACCTGAAATCTCCGTGAGGATGGAGAGACTGAAAATCAGCGACCTAGGCTTTTACAAAACCTGAGCTGGCTACTGGATGCCAAGCGATGCTATCAATTGATTAAAACACAGCCTGCCAGCTTTCTGCTTGATAAGAGGGAGCACAGTCTGCCGGGGAAGTCTCCCGTCCATCACCTAGGTCACCACCTGCTCCTTCCCACGCATCACCAGACTTCATGGGCTCATTTCCACGCTGCAGCTAGTGCGGCACCCAGCACACTCACAGGGAGGCTGCAGGAGGTCATCACCAGGCTGCCGCCACCCCACCGGGCCAAGCTGCCTTTCACTGTGGGCTGATTGAGGGGTGCAAGGGATGGGCTGCTTCTCCTAGTGCATGCCAGGCCCCATGGGGCACGCCTCACTCCTCCTTCTTGCCTTTGATCAATTAAAGTTGCATCAGGACCTCTGTACAAATACTGTAGGAGGCAACAGAGACACAATGGGACTGGGAAGAGAAAGGAAAGGGGATGGAGGGGGCAATCTGTCGTCCATGCTCTCACAGAAGAGCATACACACTGGTGCGGAAGCTACTTTTCATTAACGAGCAGCACTGAGAGGAAGAGGTGCAGAGTGCTACAAGAGCACACCACGGACAGGAGTGACCAGGCCATGAGGCTTTTCAGAGGAAGTGACAAGTGACAGTGAACACAAGTGTTTTCTCTGTTCTAGCAGAGGTAACAGCGATGCAAAGATCCTGCTAGAACAGGGAGCTTATGGGTTCACCTAACTCAAAGGACAGTAGGGCCGGGGTAGAGAGAGAGTGAGAGAGAGAGCCCAGCAAGATTCAGGGCTAGACAAGCAGGAAGGTCTTGGGGCCCCTGAGGAAGGATCAGCTCTCCATCCGAGTCGTAGTCGTGTTGTCAGACAAGCAGAGTGACGTGACTGTCATCCCCTTTTGTGCCCCCTCTTGATTGGCTCACGGGTGGCAAGGCCGGAATATGGAATATTACCCCTCATGGACCAGTGGCCCTAGGGATGGAAAAGGTGTGTTGGGTGGGGGTGGGGTGGGCTGGTGGGTTGTGATGAGAAGGTTCAGGAAAGAAATAGCAGCCCGCAGGTGCCAGATATTCCCCTGGGCAGTTCCCATCCACTATCTCATTTAACGAGCTGGCATCCTTATATGGGGTCTACTGTTAACCCCCATTGTTCCGCCGGGCGTGTAATAAGCAAGGACCAGAACCAGCGTGGGTCTCTAGGTCCCCTGAGAGCCAGGTGAATCCCCTCCTCATTAGGCAGCCATTGCCGGGCTCAAGGGCAGGGGAGATGTTCACAATTTCTCTGAACTTGGGACTCTTAACCACTTTCTCCCCCAAATGACCTCTCGCTTCTCCCTTTGCTGGAGCCCGAGCACTCAAGTGACCCAGGCCCACACGGTGGCTGACAAAGGAGCGAGCAGGATATCTGTGGATAACCTCAGCAATGACTCAGCCCTTTTGGCCACAAACACATCCACGGGACGTTCTCTGGGGCTGAGGCCTCCCCAAGGGTCAGCCAGGTTCACTTTCTTTGCTCTCGGTCCCTGGTCTGGTGGGATGTGAAGGGGCCTGCCCTCAAATTCAAGGAGGGGTGCTGGAAACAGACTCCCATAGACAATTCCTTCAGGTAGCCTGAGCCAGGTGTCTGCCATGAAGGTAGTGATGACAGGCCCTGGTTACTGCAGCTCTGGGCTAAGTTCTGACAGAGGGTGAGGCTGCTATCACAGGCCCCTTATAGTGACAACATTCCATAGCTGGAGTAAATCAAGAGTGAGGTGTGTGTGTGTGTGTGTGTGTGTGTGTGTGTGTGTGTGTGTGTGTGTGTTTATAAAAAG
>NW_017731369.1:393273-405322 GCF_001890085.2 Hipposideros armiger
TGAACCTCAATTTATTGTCTATAAAAATGGATATAATATTATACTTCTTTGCCTTAAAAGCTCTTATGAAAATTAAACCAAATAATACATAAAAGAATTTAGTATGAGATCTGGCATATGGTAAACACTCTGTAAAAGTCAGCTTCCTCCAGAAACAGTGATCTCTCTTCTTCAAAGCCTATAAACCCCACCTCGGCCACTGACTAGCTGTGTGACCTTGGGCAAGTGTCTTAACCTCTCTGTGCCTCAGTCTCCTCGCATATAAATTAGAGTTCTAAGGACAGGGATAGGTACACAGTAAGCACCGCTCTTGCCATCTAAACCACTCACGTATTATTTTGTGATTCATTATTCTTTTTTAAATAGATGGGCTGCATACTCCTTGAGAAGCAAGGCCAAGATTTCTCTTCTGAGACTCCCTCTCAGAACCTGTCACATGGTAAAAGTGCTAAAAAATGTGTGCTGATTATACATTTAATTTAGTCCACAATAAAAGCTGACAATCTGAGACAACAAAACCTTATATGAACCATGCTTTTTTTTTTCTCCAAATCTCTCGTGAAATGTTTTAGGTCAGGTGATTCAAAAGCATCATGAAACCTGCAATGTATCTTCTTTGAGCCATGAGATCTGTCAGGTCCCTCCTGAGCCTTCCCTCCCTCCAAAGGGCTGAATACAACTAAAAGCAGCACCCACTTTGTGTCTGGCCAACAAAAATCAGCTGAAAATGGTCCATGATGCCCAGACGCTGGCAGAGAGCATATGAATGAATTAGCAAATTAGCAGAAACCGCTTTGGCTGAAAAACTAATAAAATGTCCATCTGATAATGGGATAGGTTCTTAAACTGATGAAACTATGGATTCCTGCAGACAGGAAATCTGGACCTCTGTGGAGAATGGGGAGGGATTTTGGAAGCACTTATTGATTGCTCCAACACACATCACAGAGAAAAGAAAAGGTCAAGACAGATAATAAACCCTGATTACACACTCCCTGATAACTATCACTTCCCTGCTCACCCATGACCTTCCCTTGCCAGCTCGGGGTCCTCTAGTTCCATTTTGGGCTCATCACTCTTGCTTTTTTTTTTTTTGACACAGCAGTGCAGCTATGGGAAAGAGAAGCATTGCTGGTCCTCCTGTGATTCAAAATCATTAGCTGCAGAGTAAGAAAAATGAAGTTTACATAAGATGAATAAAATAACTGTCTCCAAAATGGGTATTTCCAACTCACGTTTTGAAAAAAAGTTTTGAAGGTGATAGTATATCCGCTTTGATGACTTAAATAATTTTTTTTTAAAACTCAGGACAATCTGAGACAATACAGATGGAGGCCATATGTTTATCAGAAAGAAAATGTAAACATAAAATTCTTCCACCCAAAGACTGGTTTCCTTTCTGCTGGCTTTCAGTACCTAGGTTACAAAAAACAGGAGCTTTGTGAAATAGAACAAGGTTCTCCATGATAAGAGGGTTCCGTGGACAAAGATGTTTAGTTAATGCTGATTAGACCAAATTAAATAGCTACCTTTACAGCAGGACTTATCAGCACCTTTAATATGTTAGTTACTGATGAGCTTTATAAATCTCCAAGATAGAGGTAGAGCATGAAGTTCTTAAGTTCATTGGACCACCAGCCATCCTCTACATCATTTAGAACAATCATTAACTATCCTAAAATAAATAAATCCTTATTGTTACTCACCCTGGGTGGGCTAGAGCTGCTTGTGTGAAAAACAAGCTTTTTCACAAATCATTGCTTGTAGCTGCTCTCAGGTCATCTGATTAAGTCTTTGAGGGGCCCCTCCACCTCCCACAAAGTAGATTTTGAGTAGACCGGTTAATATATTTTAAGCAGTCCATCCTAAATATGCAACCCCTTGGCAGGGCTGGGGCAGTGGGGTGGTAAAAACCTTTAAAGTCCCTCTCCTTTTTGCAAAAAACATCTATTAAAGTCGCCCAGAAACATTATTCCATATACTTACATTAAGACCTTTCAACCAGGGACCATTTGGTTGTATGTGGTTATATGTTTGGTTATATAGGAATAGAACACATAGCTTTCAATACTAAGTTTAATGATGAACCAGCACCAAAAAATACATCCTGTGTGACTCCACGGTCATGAAGCTCAAATCAGGGAAAACTCATCTATGATGACAGAAGTCAGAACAGTGGTTACTTAGAAGAGCCATTAACTGGAAAGGGACATGAGGAACCCTTTTTGGGTGCTGAGAATGTTCTATATTTTGATCTGGGTGGTGGACACACAGCTGTGTACATGTAGGTAAAAATTCATCAACCTATTATGCACTTAAGAATTGTACATTCACTGCGCTGTACACCTTAATAAAAAAAATAAATGAAAAAGAACTGAAATGACTGAAAGAAGGCCTTTTCCCTGTTTGGGGCAACTCTGAAGTTATTTTAAAATGAAGAAAAAGAACTAGAAGCCCATTTAGCTATGTGAATCTATTCCAAGCATTTGATAATTCTCCATGCACTTTTGGGGGGAATTCTTTTTCCTTACCCAAGATGCAAAAGGTTAATGTGAAGGGGATGCAAAAAAGAAAAAGAAAAAAAGAAAGAAAGAAAAAAGAAAATGAAAAAATCTCTCGCGGTCTACATTGACTTAATGTTTCATAGACTCAGAAGACTTCATCATTGCGAGAACGCGAGAACTCTCAGAGGCTTCCGAGCACCCCCCAAGTCACTGGGAATTGCTGCTGGCTTCAAGGGCCCCACTTGCTTGTTCCTGATGGTAAATAGCTCTGCTTTTGTCTTTGCATATGGATGAAACTCCCCCATCTGCATTTTAAATAAGAACCTTCCAGCGCAGAGGATAAGGCCCTACGCTCACCATGCTCGGAATGGGAAGACGCAAGGAAATGAGACAACCTGTCAATCCACTTGTTTGAGAGGAATGTGGTGGCAAATCAGTAGGAGAAGCATTTGCATTGAGAATTGAAAAGGAGAAGGCTCAGGACTTAAAAAGTCTGTCCCTGGAGCCCCGGAGTGGCATGCTGGTACACCTGGCACTGCTACCACAGATCACTCATCCTGCCCGTTCTCATTTGGAAGAGCAGGCAGGGAAAGAGCTGGGCTCTGACACCTCCTAACTACCCGGGGACCCCCGGCTTCTTTTCCAGTTAGTGTCAAAAATAAAAACTGCTGCGAGGACTTTGGGAGACCTGCCTGGAGAAAAACACCTTGCACGGGCTTCCAGAAACATTAGATCCCCCTCCCTCACCCTCTTCCCCTTTGGGTGCAGCTGAGAGAGAAGGCTCCGGGGTCAGACTGCCTGGCATTGGAGCCTGATCCTGCCACTTAGTACCTAGGTGACCCTGGGCAACTTCCAGGGCCCCCAGAAGCATTCCTATCAACGGGAGGCTTGTATGTCACATCGGGCTAACTCCTAGGATGACGCTGACAATGCTGGGACCAGGTTTGTCAGTGTTATCTGGAACAAAGATTCTGCTCCTTACATTGTACACTGCCATTATTATTTTCTTATTAATATCACCACCTTTATTAGGTAGAGGGGCTCAAGGAGCCACCCTTCAAGGAGAAAATCCACCTGGGCTATTTGTTAGTTAACTTGTGATGTGTTTTGGGCTGACACGCCTTTGAACTGTGCGCTGCTCCTTGCAGTCCCCCACCTTTCGTTTATCAGCCTCCCCGCAGCATTTGAGAGAACTAGTCTCCCTTCAAACACTGCAGGAGAGGCTCCTGGTGTGGTGCCTTAGGCAAGGTGAAGACAGGATCGTCTCTCCTTCCAGACTTTATTACTGCCCTGTGGGTGTTCCAGGGCAGAGGACATTGTGCCGTGAACCAAAGGGAGGATGAGCTACCTCAAACTGTCCAGCGTCATTCACTGAGATTCGAAACCAGAGTATTCCTGGCAGCTCTGCAGACTGTCATTCTGCCATCCATCCATCCATCCATCCATCCACCCATCCATCCATCCATCTACACATCCATCCATCTGTCCCATGTACACTGAATATGTGTTATGCATCAGTTCCTGTACTAACAGCAAGGGATACATATGTGAGTACAGCAGGGTCTTCCCCTTGGAGAATCCTCAGAGAGAGTGCATATAGACGATTTCCCTGCATGAGGTAAGGTCAGTAGTCAAGTGAAGGGCGGTTCTATTGGAGAACAGAACAGACGTACCTAATTCAGTCTAGGTGATCAGGAGAGGCTCCTCAGAGGAAGAAATATCTTCTTAGACTTAGAGAGAATGACCCAGAGAAGAGTCAGCATAGCCAAGGGAATGGCAGTGAGAAGTCAAGTGTTAAATACCTGTGCAGAGCAGAAGATGAGGGTGGAAAGAAAGGCAGAGGGTCAGAGGACGGAAGGTGTTGTGTGCTTGTGCTTTACTCTGTCGGAGGTGGAGAACAAGGGGGGAGGGGTCTGGGTGGACTTGGTCAGGTGAGCTTTTGATTGGCTGGAGAGAGACAGGAGTGGTCCAGGTCTCTGCAGTGGCCAGAATCAGAGACGTGACGATAGGCCTGGGGACAGGGGTGGGCATCCTAGAAATGTATGAGATAGATGGAGAAGGTCAGCAAGAATGAAAGCTGGACCCTCCTGAGGGTCCAAATAGGTAGGAATGCCAGAGAAGGGAGGGAGGCTGGAAGGAAAGATGAAATCAGCTTTGAACATAGTGAGTCCATGTGTCTACCCCTGTGTGTGGCAAGGTAGAGAAGCAGTTGTATTTCAAGTCCGAAGCAGATAGGAAAGTCAAGGAAGTAGATGAGGCTATGTAGAGTGAAAAGATGAAAGGGCCAAGGAAGAGCCATCGGGGCACCCTAATGTCTACATGGCAGCGATTCTACAGCCTCATCTACCGGAATGGCTGCATATCTTTAAAATATCTTGGGCACAAGCATAGCTGGAAATCTCCCTTAGTCTTGATGTAATAGCAGCCATTCAAACGAGGCAGTAATAAAGACACCACCCCAGAGACTTGGATCCATCAAAACTTTCTGTTCCCGAGGAAACTCAAGACCTGTGTGGGGCTGGGCTAGCATCCCGCAGAGATGCTGTAGAGGGAATTCCTCAGCTTGAAAGCACTAGCTATGTTTTAAGCTTCTCCAGTTTTAATTGGATAAATAAATTATGGTACACTCCTACAATGCAACTCACTGCGGCCGTTAAAAAGAACGAGACAGAGCTCTATGTACTGACATGCAAAGCTATCTCAGCCGTATAGTTAAGTGAATATAGAAATACATGCACACATACATATGCACATATGTACATATAGTACAGATTTGGAGGAACACATGCCAAGCTGTTGGAGGGCTTGGGAAGGATTACAAGTTACTTTCACCTTCTAAGTTACATGCATTAAGAGATCCAGGTATGTATTTCTTTGGTAATGAGAACAAAGTGGCGACTATAAAGATGTGAAGGTAGCACACGTCTGGTGTTTCTAACTGTCCAGACCCTACTCCTGGGCTTTCTTGTTCCCCATCCATGGCCAGCACTTGGGCTCTCTGGCAAGGGGAACGAGGAGGAGGGAGCGGGCGCTGTGGTTTACGGAGCATGTTTGATCCCCTGATTGGTAGATGAAGAGTCCAAACTGTGAGAATGAGGGGGGGCCACAGGTGCGAGTTGGAGAAATCACGTTAAGAGCCAGAGAGAACGGTCATGAGACTCTATAAATGGGAATGTGTCACACATAAATGGGAATGTGTCACACATAGACCAAATCCAGGGAGGACAGGAATGGAATGTGAGGCTGAGATGGGACAGCAGCAAGTCATTAGACTGAAGAGGGGACAACCTGGGGGGTCACTGCTTGGTATTACGTGGAGCTGACTACAGGTTTAGAAGGCAGGCCTGACAGCTTCAAGCAGCCGTGAGGACCAGACATGAGGGCAGAGCCCGCACCACAAATGAGGGAAACACCACATGGACCAGGCAGCTGGGGGAGGCCAGTGATTGGGAAGCAGTCGCTGCCTCATGAAATTAACCAGCACATAGACATGAGGACAGAGCCCCTGGTCAGCTAAAGGGACAAGCCAACGAAAATCTTCCCCTACTGGTGACTCCATTCCTAGTGCAGATTCCTCACTAGGGGACCCAGCTTGCCAGCTCTGGGTCCCAGTCATTCTGGTGTCGTCATTCCACTGCCCAGATCCCCCCTAGTGAAATCCATTGCCGTCATTCCACTTAGGACCTCGGTTTCCAACCCCAGCCCTCTGCTGCCTCCCAGTTGTAAATGAGCCTCGACTTGCTTGCAGGGCTGCTCTGTCCAGAAAACCCAAACTAGCACGTAACAAAATAAAACATGTGCTGCCCGGGATGAGTACATTAGGCTGGCTGATGAACAATTTTTCTTAAGAGGATTTGCTTACCTAAGCCTAATAAACCAAGCCCTGAAAAGTCTCATCCTATCAGGTGGATACCTGCTCATGTAAGCCTTGGGATAGAGCCGGGCTAAGGAGACAGGAAATGGGTGATTGAGGATGTCATCATGTTAAAGAAATGGAGGGAAGGGGAATTTCAGGAGCATTTCGACCTAATCCGCCTGTGACTGCAGCCCCTTGCCCGGCCAAACCTTTACAAACAGCATCCTCAACCCCACCCCCACCCCTTCTTTTTACTATTATTTTTTTTAACATAGTCTGGAACAAAGAATGGGGGCCTGAAAAACCAACCCGGTCACCCCAATACAATTAGTTAATTAACTAATTAACTGTCAAACTTGAAGTATTTTTCCATAGGTGAACACATTTCAGACCACATTACAAAGGTCATTGTGAATAAAAAGAGCCTATTTGTAAAAAAGAAAAAAAAGAAAGAGAGAAAGAAAATGCCCCCGGAGGTGGTGTGGGCACCCGCATAAGCTTTGAGGATGCTGTTCAAGCTGGTACAGCCTTAATGGATCTTTGGGACCAAAAAGGAAGCGTGTACCCAGGGGGCATCTATTACGTTTCTTGGACCTGCTCAGGGCTGGAACTAGGGTGAGGCAAGGAAGGCTTTCATGCCAGGTATAAAACGTAAGGGAACACCAAAAACCAAAATTATAGTTAACACAAAAGATTGAAATTAATGCCCAACACTCCACGTGAGCCAATATCAGACCGTGAACTAAAGACAAGATCGGATCCTGTATTTGCACCACTCACATCTCTCACATCGCCTAGCCCTAGGCCTGCATTCCTTGTAACTAGCAGAACCCAAAATGGTGCTTTTGACCCAGGGATTGCCCCATCCCAGGTATATCAACCCAACAGAAATGTGCTCGTGTATGAGAGCTTCCTAGCAGCACCCTTCACAACAGCCCCCAAAGCAGAAGGAACTGAAATGTCCATTAACAGTAAAAAGGTTAGGTAAATTGTAGCCTATGCATTCAATTGCCATGCAGCAATGAGAAGAAACTGGCTATTGTTACAATGAACATGCAACGAGTCTGTCACATGGGTGTTTTCGCTTTGTGAAAATCCACTGATTTGTATTCTTTTCTGCATGCTAGCTACGTTTCCATAAGATAACTTAAAGAGATAAAGTGGAAAGCCAAGGACAACCTACTCCTCTTGTATTAACCTGTATTTTTCACGGCAATATTCTCATATGTTGACCTGGAAGGAAGATATCAGAGCTTCCTGAGACAGGTTCCATGGAAAGACTTTCTCCTCCCCAAAGCCTCAGCAGGAGCAAAGAACCAATCCCAACTCTCCGATTCTCTGTGAATGAGTATTAATAAAAATGGAACATTCTTTCCTGAGGTCCACAATCCCTAGTTCTATCAGGATTTCCCTGAAAATCGGGCTCTTTCAAAAGGCCTAAGCTAGGGCCAGCCAAGTGGCTCAGTTGGTTAAGAGTTGGCTTAAGAGCACAAGTTCTGAGCAACAGGGCCACCGATTCGATTCCCACATGAGCCAGTGATGCTGCGCCTGAGCTGAGCTGTGGCTGAGCTGCTAACAGGTGGCAGAACGGCTCAGCTGGTATAACAACAAGACTGCCTGTTCGATGGTGGGCTACACCCACCTGCAACTAAGACTGAACTCAGCACCGTGAGCTGAGCTGCTGCCCAGATGGCTCAGTGGATAGAGCATGCACTCTTAACAACAAGGTTGCTGGTTCGACTCCCACATGGGATGGTGGCTATTCCCACCCTCAACTAAGATTGAACACAGCACCTTGAGCTTAGAGGCCACGAGCTGCCGATGGGAAGCCATATGGCGACTGGCGCCCTCCACAACGAAGATTGAAAAACAACTTGGCTGATCCCCTTCCCCAATTCCCCAACACTGTTCCCCTCCCCCAATACCCCAGTAAAATCTTTAAAAAAAAAAAAAGTCCTAGACATTACGGTCCTCGGATCATTTCAGTGGCCACAGCAAGTGCTAAGCCTCTCCACTGCTCTTCCCAAAGCTTCTGTCATGCTTAGCTTAGCCAGGCCTCCAGGGCTGTTAGCACAGTTGCACTTGTTTCCTATGGCTGCCATAACAAATGACCACAGCTTTAGAGGATGAAAAATGCGCAGATGTATTATAATACAGTTCCGGAGGTCAGAAGTCCAGTATGGATCTCGGCAAACTAAAACTGAGTGTTAGCAAGCTGTATTTCTTTCTGGGGGCTCTTGGGGAGAGTCAGTTCTGCCCATTTGGTGGGTGGCAGAATTAAGTTCCATGTGGTTACAGTACTGAGATGTGTGTTTCCTCGCTGGCTGTTAGCTGGGATGGCTCTCAGCAACTAGAGGACTTTCTCCAGTCCCTGCACACATCCCCTACACCTCAGAACTAGCCATGGGCTTCAATCCTTCCCAAGCTTCCATCTTGGGACCCTCTGTTGTCATCAGATGTCTCTCTGAGCCCACCTAGGAAAGCTTCTCCCTTTCTAAGAACTCAGGTGATGAGGTTAGACCCGCCCATATAATCCAAAATAGTCTCCTTATCTCAAGGTCTCTAATTTCAATCAGGTAACATAGTCACAGGTTGCAGAGATTTAGGGCATGGACATCTTTGGAGAGGCATGATTCTGGCTACCACAACTGTTAAAGTAAAGCTTTTCTCTAAATAGCTTTTCTGCTTTCAAACGTTTGTCACTCAAAAATCTCCAGATTCATTTACCCTGAAGAAAAAATAAATAAGACACACACAAGACTTTTCTGGGAAGTCCAAGCAGTCTCTACATTGGTTCATTCATTCAACAAACATTTGAGTTCATTCATTCAGCGAACACCTAGCACCATGGATGTAGTGAAGAACAAACAAGAAAAATCTTTGCTCTTACGTAGTTTCTATTTCAATGGGCTAGGGATGATATACAAATAAATAATTATGATTATTTTTATATTTTGAAGCTGTCTTATATATTTATATATAAAATATAAATATTTCATATTTAGAAGCTGTCTAATATACAGCTTCTAAAATGGTTCCCAATGTTTCCTGCTGGATCCTTTCCCATTTGAGTCTTGAGATGACCACAGTCCTAGCCAACACCTTGATTGCAGCCTTGTAAGATGTCATGCATTGGGGGATCTAGCTAAAGCCATGCCCAGGTTGCTGATCTACAAACATTATGCACTAATGATGTTGTTCTAAAGTCACTAAGTGTTGAGGTATTTGTTACACAGCCTTTGCTAACTAATACGTGTGTCATGTCAGATGGTGATAAGTCTTAGAAGACAAAAAATAGAGCAAGGAAGGGAAATAAGGAATGCCAGGCGAGCGTTTGACTGCATGTGGAAAAGGGGTTATCTGGGAAAATTGCATATGTTATCAGAACAAATAAGGGGACTCAAGAAACGCTCCCAGGTTTCTATAATTTCTGGGTAGGGTGGGGTGTTTTGGGCAGTGACTAATGCAGTGACCAGGCTTAGAGCTGTCATACACAGTGAGTTTCAAAGACACAGCCTGAAATATTTTCTTGTACTTTATTACTCTCCCTGCATGATACTCCCTGGGTTATGTTATCACAGCTGCTACTAGAAATTCCCTGAGTTTGATGAACAGAGCAGGCTCCTCTAGTGGTACTCTGTAACATACCTTGTATGTCTGCCTTCATCTATATAGATTGAGACTTCCATCTGGATTTAGTTTTCAGAGGAGTGGGTTCCCATAAGGAGGGTCTTCTCTTTAAAATACAGATGACAGGGTCTAGAGATGCCTTAAACGCAAGGATATTTGATCAACGATGGGGCTATGAAAATAAACGCCCCGGTGGAGCAAGAAACAGATCTTGCCTATGACATCCAGTGTTGTTTTAATATGTAAGCCTGCCACACGTGCAAATTCATCCCTGTAGCAAAGTGTGTTTTGATTTTCCAGGATCTGATTTTTCAATCATGATAAATCCCTCCAATTATTTCTTTTCCTTGCAAGTTGCGATTTAAGGTTCTATACTGTAGCTGAGGGCCTGAGAATGCTGGTAGATGTAATTCTTGGTGTTGGTGGAGGCAGAAACTTAAGTGAGTGTAACAATTTATATGACCAAATGAAAGCTTCTGAATAATAATAATAATAATAATAATAATAATAATAATAAAAACATCTTTCCTCGGTCTCCCATCTCATTTAAGTCATTTAGTGCCTTTGCCCAAATGCAATGCCAGTGACTCTATTGAAAAGGCCTGAAGGGTGGCATATAAATTCTCTCTCTCCTTTACAATGGAAGTCTCAGAAACAGGCAAAGAATCATTGAACTCTCTATGCCTCAGAACTCCCATATTTAAATGAAACAATAACAGGGGGGAAATGCTTTCTTATTGTGTGGCTGTTTTCACTGCGGTAGGGTACTGGCCTCCTTTTCAAGTCACCCTCTCTGAGATGCCTCTTTCAGCTCAGCCAGGGCTGGGTCAGATGCTGCCTTGTATGCCCTTCAATCTCCTCCTCTCCCATTCCCCACATCTCCTCTGGCCCTGTTAGCTAGTACCTCCCAGGAGACTCAGAGCCATGTACAGCTGTGTCGGTTGTGCACTTTGCAAAGTCGCTGGCTCAGGGAGTGAGTTGGGCTGACATCCGGTCCTTGTTACATGTGCTAAGCCATGCACTCTGCCCAGAGGAATGGGGTGCCTTTATCTAACTTACCCCAATGCCGCATATGGGCCTGCACTGGCCCTGAGACCGGGGGTTTGGTGAGGTCTAGACCAGAGGTTTCATTCTGTTCACGGTTTGAGCCCCAGCACCTGGCACAATCCTTGGCATGTGAGTACTCAATAGATACTGTTCATGAACTACTGAATGGATGAAGTGATTGATCGGAATGGATAATGAGGCAGAAAAGAGGAAGCTTCTGAATTTTTGCAGTAAATCAGAGAAAGCTCAGACTGCCGTGAATATGTAACCCCTGAACCCCGCTTTTTTTGTCTCATCTACTTATTTGTTGTTTGTTTCCTATTCCCTCATTTGATACCTAAGGGACATCATTCTGAGAGTAATGAAGGATGCACACAGATTACAAAAATAAGGGGAGAAGAGATGAAGAAGATGTGAATTTCCATTTCCTGCTGTCCCTGCTTCTGAGTGAAAATCAACAACACTGCTAATCTGTGGTGATTTTTGCACAAATCATCCTTAGACTGGCTGACTGAGGTATGGTCAAGCAGAGAGGGAGTGCTGGCTGGCCTCTAAGCTCCAAGACTTGGGCACTGGGCACATTTGCTAAGACTGTAAGTTGTAAGAGCTTAGATCAAGAGCCAGAAAACTTTATCAGTAAGGGACCAGATGGTCAATATTTGGGGGTTTGTGGGCCGTGTGGTCTCCATTTCAACTACTCAGCTCTGCCATTGCGGCACAAAGACAGCCATAGAAGTATGTCAACAAGTGGACGTGGCTGTGTTCCAATAAAACTTTATTTATGGACTCTGAAATTGGAATTTCATATAATTTTCATGTGTCGTGAAATATTCCCCTTTTAAGAAATTTGTTTTCCCCTTATCTGATAAGGGGTTAATATCCAAAATATATAAAACACTCACGCAACTCAACACCAAAAAAACAAACAACCCAATTAAAAAATGGGCTGGGGATATGAAGAGACATTTCTCTAAAGAGGACATACAGATGGCCAACAGGCATATGAAAAAAT
>NW_017731369.1:406599-407611 GCF_001890085.2 Hipposideros armiger
TAGCTCAAGTTCCCGTTCCTGTCCAGTGGAAGATCTGGAGTCAAACCCAGGCAGTCCAGCTGCAGGGCCCTTGCATGTAACCATTACACACCCTAGCCCAGTGCAAAATTGCTTTTTATTCTTACGGCCCTTAGACATTGTAGATGCTCCAGTCATTCACTCATTTGCATTTTTATGCATTCACTCAAGTATACAGAGACACTTCAGCGATATCCCTGTCACTGACACACTAGTGGCCTAGACAGATATGTGAAAGTAGAGCATTATGGGAATATACTTCCAAGACCCTCCATCTGGGTTTTTTAAGCCTTTATAGAGAAAGAAAAGTAGGAAGCACTCCCCAGAGGGATAAGGTGTCAGTCCTGTCAGGGAGACCGTCCTGCTCAAAGTCCCAGAAGCATTACAGAGTCTACTTGTAACCAATATGCAATCTCCATTGTATCAGTCAGCTTTTGCTGCAGTAACAAGCAGCACCCAGATCTCTGTGGCATACAACAACAAGCATTTATTACTACCTCCCTAGTTTGTGGCTTGGCTTCATCAGCTTTGCTCTAAGCTGTGGGTCAGGTCAGGTCTGTTTGTCCTGGGTCCAGAATGAAGGAGAAATCACTATCTGGCATGCACTCATCTCATGGCAAAGTGGCAGGAGTGCAAGAAAGGAGAGCAGAAATGCATGAACTCCCAATGACAACTCCACCTCACGTGAGAGGCAGTGGAAAAACACAAGGCATGGAGGATATCATCAGCTAAACCGTGGTTCCCCAAAAAGATATGTCCATGACTCAACCCCCAGAATCTGTGAATATTACCTCCTCTGGAGAAAGACGTGATTAAGCTAATGTCTTAAGAGGAGGAATTTAACCTGGATTATCTAGGTTGGCTCTCAATGCAATTGCACGTATCCTCGTAAGACAGAGGCAGAGGGAGTTTAAAGACAGGCACAGAGGAGAAAGCAGTGTGAAGTCAGAGCAGAAAGACATGCGGCCACAAGCCAAGGAATGCTAGCACAGCC
>NW_017731369.1:409056-410348 GCF_001890085.2 Hipposideros armiger
GCTCGTCAACCCACTACAAACGGAAACAGGTGTTTTCTGCCTTCCTATTGGCAGTAAATCCAGTAGAAGGCTTTATATTCCCCCAACCTGCATGAGGCCACCGTGCATTCAAAGTCTAACTTAGATTTTCCTGATTGGTACACTCTTGCTACATACATCTCACGGAGATACCCCAGTCCCCTAACTTCAATGCTGATGCTGAAATTATGCTGAATGTCAAAATTACATCAAACAACTGCACTCATTTCCACCAGAAAAATTGGATTATTTCACTTTGATTTACATGTCATTTTTTTCCCCTCTCCTATAAATGCTGACTTTGAAATCCCCTTCAGCACTGGACAATGAGAAGAGGGCTGTGTTTTCGAAGGAAAAGAAGGCTTTCATTATATTTGATACTTTATTTTTCTCTCCTTGATTTGAATGTTATAATTGGATTGGTGAGGTATTTATTAGGAACTCTATGTTTTCTTTTCTTTTCCCCAACTGCTTGAAAGGCGTCTCTTAATTTGCTTCTCTCTTTGGACTTCTGAGAGGTGGCTGTGAGGTATTATTCCCAACAAAACTCATTTCTTTCAAACCTTTATTTAAAGGTATCATTTTCTTAATAATCCTGAGGATAATTCAGAATAATTTTCACCACCACTGCAATTTTTAACTTCTGTGAAATATATGTCATCCACTCTCCCTGCTGGTTCCTCTCCCAGGAGACCCCCTCAGTGATGAAGGAAGAATTCTTCAGGTAGGGCATATGGCAGAAAGAGCACTGGCCCACGAGAGCTGGATGGCTCCATCAGCTGGACTGCTGACTAGTCTAGAACAAGTCCTCTGGCCTCAGTTTCCTCACTGCTAAAAGAAGAGGGTTAGACTTACTGAGGAGCGTCAAAACTTTTAAACCTTTGCTCCATCTAAATCTTAGCCTTAAGAACAACATGAAAAACAGATTAAAAACCCATCAGCTCAATAACTGGTTGCCTGAGAAGAGGGGTTGGGGGCTTAATTGTAAAGAGACTCAAGGGAATTCTCTTTGGTGTTTGAAACATCCTATATCTTCTTTGAGGTGGTGGTTACATGGGGGTAATCCACTCAACAAAATTCATCAGGCCATTTACTTAAACTGTGCACATCCTATTACAAATAACTATGTCTGAATAATGTTAACAAAAAGCTATCTGCTTTTATCAAAAGAATTGAATTAAAATACGTGAAAACCAGTAAACTAGTATTTTCTATAAGCATTGTAGAAATGTCTGAGCATTCAAATTTAAGGCATAAAGTTGCTGGGAAGGGTG
>NW_017731369.1:412409-417178 GCF_001890085.2 Hipposideros armiger
AGGCGGAAGATCTCGAGTCAGCAAAATATTATTTTATAGCATTATTTTTGTTTTCTGAGCAACAAAAAAATACACAATCCCAAAGGTAACCTGGAAATTCAGATTATGTTGTGTTTTTTTTTTCTGTCCCCATATGTCTCTACAGAGGGAGGCAGCCATGAGGCGACCAGGGCTTTTCCACTGGGCAGGTGACAATTTGGAGGGTTGGATCTATTTTGTGGGGCTGGTTTGTCCTTGTCCCTTAGTCATGGGAGAGGGGGGAAGTTTGTCAAAGGAGGAAGATTAAAATTTATAAAAAGGCCACAGAAAAAGGGACCCGTTGTTCCTAGGGGAAGAGTCTTCTGATCACCAGTTGGTCCGGAAACTCTTGCTTCCTGTCCAAAACCATAGTGCTAGGACAAACAGCCACTCCCAGGGCTCTGGGACTTGAAATGAAGGAGACAGACAGTCCTGAAGGGCTGCACCATTTGGGGGAACCAGCACTGGCTGCGGGGCCCAAACCATCCAGCAGGTCCTGTTAAGTGTTGCCAAGGTAGCCAGCAAGACCCACACAATGAGACCACTGGGGTCTGTGCCTTCCATTCCAGGGCGAAGCTCTCCCTGGTGAGCTCAAAGGCCTCAGGTTTGCCCTTGGGGATGGGGAACTCGAGTACAAATGCAAACAAGAGCTATTCATCCAGCCAGGGGACAAAAGCAGTTATTGGGATGCGGGAGAACTTGGGCCAGGGCAGACAAAATCTGCACACCCAACACAAGCGACAACTGATAGAAGGAAAAGCAGCAAAGAAAAGAGAGAAAGGAAAAGGAGAAAAAGAGCAGAGGGGTGAAATAAAAATGAGACGAGAGAGAGAGAAGGAAGTAGAGAGAGCCACCATGTTTTCCTCGGCTACGAGGAAGGACCTGTCTCCTACTTAGCAGTGGAATTCGTTCCCCCAAATGAAAAATGCAGAGGAAAACAGAACTTGGAGTTGAACTACTGACAGTAAAGGAGGTAAAACTGAGCGAATATTTACTCTGTAACTAGGTATCGGCTTAAGTCCTTTCTTTGTATTTCATTTTCAGGCATCCCCTAAAATGGGTACCTTCTTTAGCCTCGTTTCAATCGAAGGAAGCCAAGTCTCAGAGAAGCCCAGGTCTCAGGTTGCTGTGCCCATGGCTTTTCATTTCCTGGGGAAGGATTTAGGGTTCAAACCAAGAGTGGCCCAACCTCAGAGCTGGCACACATGAAGAACATTTCACAGTGACTTTGACAAGAAAAGAAGCTACTAAAGACCCACCCAACCCCTCTCCCCCACTTCCCCCGCAGCCCAACACCTATAAGAGGTAAGGGTCTTCCACGATGTTACAGCAGAGGGAACGTGGGGAAGGCCTGAAGCCAGCAAGGGCCTGGAGAAGAAGAGGAAGGTGGTAAAGCATGGGACCAAGAAGAGGGCCCGCAGACGAAGACCAGGACAAGGACCTGGAGGAAGCGTCTAGGTGCAGTTCACCAGATCCCTTCAGCGAAGGGCTGGGTGGAGCTTAGCCAAGGCAACACTCGTGTTGTATGTACAGGATGCATCCAGGGGAAGATGGGCCTGAGTCGCCATTGGGGGGCTTGTTGGGCGAGGAAGAGCAAGGTGGCCAATCGGACTGCAGCTGAGGGAACACGTGAAAGAGGTGGGTGAGAACCAAGATGTGGGCCTGTCAGTCGCACGTTAGTTAGATTTTATTCTTAGTGGGATAGGAAGCAACTGGTGGGTTGAGAGACAAAAGACTCAGAGGGGTTTATGGGAACACTTTGAACTTGACACTCAATCTTTCTATAACCCTAAAACTGCTCTAATGAAGAAAGTGTATAAAATATTTATCTATCTGTTTGCCTGTCTACATATCTATCTATCATCTATCTATCTATCTATCATCTATCTATCTATCATCATCTATCTATCTATCTATCTATCTATCTATCTATCTATCTATCTATCTATCTATGCTGTTTGTACATATCATTAGTGTTTTATTTTAAAATAAACAGCATATTTTATTACCTTCTCTGCATTTTGCCTTTCTACTTAACAGTATACCGGGGGTGCCAAAAAAATGTATACATATGACTTGTATTCATCTTTTGTTATCGGAATATATTGAGTATTACAATTTTAATACAGTTTTTCCCTTTCTCAAAATATGTATACATTTTTTGGGCACTCTGTGTATTTTGGAAATCTATAGATCAGCTGATAAACATATGTCATTGCACTAGGAACTGCTAAATACCCCCATTTTATTTATTATTCATAACCATTCTCTCTGTACAAGATGTGTATGTTTTCATTGTAAGTCTATATACAGTACCTTATTATGATGATCTAAAAAATACTGGAGTTGGGTTTTATCAAATGTCTTTTTTTTTTAAATCGGGGAAAGGGTCTGTTCTTAAACCAAACAAAAACTTCATGATCGCTGCTGCCTTAACCTTCATATTTATGTCTTTCTGTGTTCCCCTCAGAGCTTTCACTCCGGATGCACACGTGGGTCACATCACTGAAGTTATCTGGCCGGGTGCTGCCTTGGTGACATGGTCTCTGAGGCTCGGCAGTAGGAGCGCAAAAACCCTGGGCGTTCTAAGCAGAAGCAGCATAAAAATAGGACACGGCGTTGCAAAGGGGAAATGGAGCCCTGAACCGCACGGGTCTCTAAGAAAGCCCTCCAGGCCTGTGGTTCCAGGGATGATGAAGGGACAGAGGCACTGAGGAAGGAAGTCTGCACGAAGCAGGGCACATTCGGCCACATCCAGTGCTGGGAGGACCAGCCTTTGTCTCTCCCTTCTCTGTCACCAGCTCTGCCAGAAGAGTTCGAATGTTTACACAGCTTGGCTGGCAGGCGCGCTGGCAGCAGAGGGCCTTGCTGGGTGGAACGCAAGGCCCTGCTGGGGCGCTGGGACCAGCTCTGATGAGGGCTTCTCCTGTCTCCCCACCAGTCTTCCCAGTCCTGGCTGGATGCAGCCGGGTCGAGGCCAGCACAGGGCAGGAAAGACCTGGGGATATTGGCCAAGGCCTCTGTTACCTTGGCCCAGGCATGTAATTCATTCGCAGTGGGAGCCTGGGGTCTGGCACGGCAGCCGCCCGGCCCCGATTTCCCTAGGGATGAGTGCTTTTTTAGGCCTTGGTTTTGAGATCACTGCACTCTCTTCCACGAAGGGACCAAATCTATTTTGTTGCTTAGGTTCTGACGAGTCTTTTTTTTTTTCAATGCCTCTTCTGTGTCTACCGGTGAGAATTCACTTGGCTGAGAGATCTGGTCTCCAGCTTTCACAGAGTGGCGTGATGGACAGGGGTATCAGACAACCCCAAGCACTAGACGGGCAGCGAAAGGGAAGGGGAGCGTACACTGAGCTGGGAGTAGGAACTGGGGGCCCTGCACCTCGATTGCTTTGGATATGGTAGAGCACTTACAAAAGAGGTTTCCAGAACAGGTTCATAAGGCAGCTCTGCTACTTGCCAGCTGTGTGACCTTTGGAAAACTACTGAACTTTAATGCACCTCAGTTTCTTTTTCTTTAAAATGGGTATAACAGCTGTGTTTACCTCCTGCATTGGTTTGAGTTAAATACTCGTAAAGTGCTTAGGGGTGCAATGAAGACTAACGATTACTAGAAGTATCTTTCTGGTCTCTTCAGGCCTGTGTCCACATTTGGAAAATGAGGCTGTTAGACGAGACGATTTTAGGAGACCCTCTGATTGTTAAGTTGTATAATTCAGGGATTTTAAATAAGGTTTTCTAATTGATCCTTGAAGGTGGGGCATCTCCCAACAGTTTGCTGGCTGTCACTGGCTACCTGTTCAGAGCAGCTTTCTGTTTCTGCCCCCACTTCTAGGATACGGCCATCCATTGCTCATCTGACTTATTGGTTCCAGATTGGAAGGGTCTGTCTCATGTTTACCCACAGCTGAGGTAGCTGCTGATCAAAAGGATCATTCTTTGGAAAGCTACCTGGGATCTATTTACTGTCACACCCTCAAGGCTTGTGACCTAAAAATGCAAGGGCTGGGAACAGCTTCTTGAGTGTGTGACCGATATAGTCCTGCCGGACCCCATACTTCTAAGTGCTCTGTGCATTTCATGCTCTGCTGTCGCTGTCTTGAATTGTTAGTATTTTGTGAACAAGGAGCCCCACACTTTTAGTTTGCACTGGGCCCTGCGCGTTGTGAGTCAGTCACTCCTGCATGTAGGTACAAACACGCCCTAAGGTCACCACTGTCCACACTGCTTCGAGTGCATGGTGTGCATGGGCGTGGGCATGTGCATGGTGTAGGGGGGAGGGGCGCAGCAGGGAGGGATGCTTCTGAATTTTAAGTTGCTACACATAAAAAAAAAACACCTCTATTAGCACCCATGGCAGAAAAGAAGCACAGCTAATTATGAGAGGTCTCCAAACCAGGACCAGCCCCACCAGAGGATAAAGCCAGCCCCACAGCAGCAGCAGCTGGGAACCCAGAAAGCAGCAAACAAGCTGACTCATGAAAATCTTTCCGTTCACAACGCAGGATGGTGATTTTTCTCTGCCTTACTCCTGTGTCTCTCCCAGATGATGTATGAATTGCCTTATTTACCTTTTCCCTCCAAACCTCCTCCTTTATTATTTTTATTAATGTTATGCCAACCTGAAAAGGTGTTTCTTTTGCAAAAAGAAAAGAAAATACCACCCCCAATACCTCACCTCATTCACATAGCAGAGGGAACACATTTTTAAAAATAGTAGTGTTTTGTGTGTGTGTGTGTGTGTGTGTG
>NW_017731369.1:417338-440407 GCF_001890085.2 Hipposideros armiger
AATTAAAATGGGTTAGTTATATGAGAGTATAAAATCTGAACATAAATAGTAATAAATTCAGGTCTTTATTTCACATAGGCCAAACTACCCAGGAAAGTTTTACCATCTTTATTGATAATAAAAACATTGCTGCCTTTAATGCATTTTAATTTCAAAACTGAAGGGAGACACAGAACGCATTTGGAGCTAGGAGAGCTATGCAAGTATTTTATACTCAGCAGTATAAAATAAGTGTGTTATTGGGTTCACAACAGCTTGGGCCTGGCACTTACTGCTATATAAATGTGTAGACCTGCCATCACCATTTATGGAGTGCTAAGCACTTGGCATTTCATGGGTGACTGAGTCTGCAAAACTCCCTATAAGATAGGAGTGTTCTACTTTATAGAGGATAAAGCTGAGGCTTAGAGATGTTCCATAAACTTGTCCAAGGTCACACAGTTCATGCCAGAGCCAACACTGGAACCCAGATCCATGAGCCACTTTGATCAGCTGTGGCAAAAATAATAGTCACAGACCCATGCTCGACAAGACTGCTAATCAGTTATAAACTCGGCATCTCAGGGGAGAAATAAGACTTGAGAAGACACCTTTTTAATCTGTCACCCAATGCATGAATTTCTTCTCCAATGTCTCCTACCAGAGATTCCTTTTTTGATTATTCCCCATGATAGAGGGCTCACTACCTGTTGATACAGCCTCTTCCATGATTCCATAGCTCTTTAAACAAAAACATCTGTCTTTACCTTGAAAGACAGATCTTTTCTCCTACAGTCTGGAATTCAAGCTGCAGGCACCACCAACAAGCAGAGTCTCATTCCCAGGACAGGCACCCTCAGCCTCCTGGATTTCTCCTGTGCCGGTCATTTCTCCCACAAGCCAGTTTCCAGGAAATTTTTCAAACCAGTTCATGGTACTGATCTCAGGCTGAAAAAAAACAGAAACTTTCAGCTCTGGGCATTTGCACACAAGCTTTGAGGTTCAGCAGTATACTCTTGAGCCAGCAGGGCAATGGCTCTGCATTTCATGGAGTGGATGTGATCAAGTAGGGGGAAGGTGTCATGGCTTCTGAACCCAGAGCAACCTCAAGGGGTCCTGTTGGGGGAGCAATGACAGCCTCACCTGTATTCCCAGTTCACCACCCAAGCTGTCTCTCTCCTGAGGAGCCTCTCTCTACCTGGTAGCGGGGAGACCCTTCGAGGATCCTGGGGAGGCAAGGGTGTACCGTTTATGAAAGCAACTGTTTAACAGCTCCCAGATCATCCATATTGAAATGTGAGAAAACTAATAGTAAAAACATCATAAAGAACCAGATGTGCCCGAGTCAGGTTTTGTGGCAGAAAAAAATGTGGGCTTGCTGATATCGATGTCATTCTTCCCAAATGATGAGGATGAATGGTTGTGTGTTCCCGGAATGGGTCATATAAAGCCCAATACACGGCTGAGGGCTCTCCACCTTTACACACACATTCACCTGACAGGGGCGTGGGAGGGGAATGCAGACTTCAAGCAGCTTGTGGGGGGTGGCGGGGGGTGGGGGGGGCTGATGTCCAGCATAAATGTGCTGACTATTGTCCAGAGGGGGTGCCTTTCATCTTTTCCTAATGTGAATAAAAGGTCTTGTAAGGACTAGCATATATGCATGGGTGCATGTACGCGTGCAAGCTCACACACTCACACCAGCCCATGCCAGGGTAGAGAGCGGACCAGGCCCCTACGGCTTCAGCAATCGCCTCTTGCTCCAGGTATCCACACCGGGATACTGATCAACTCAGCAGCAGCTTAGAGGCAGCATGTATGAGATGGAACATGGGTTTTACAGCCATGGAACCACAATTTTGAACCTTAGTTCTGCAACTGACTCACTATGTGGCCAAAGAAATGTCACAAAACCTCGCTGAGTATCAAGTTCCCCAATTGGAGCATAAGAATCGTAAAAAATAGTCACCTCTTGAAGCTGTCATGAGGATGTGAGATAATAGGCCAGCTCCCTTTGACAGCCCTGGAGTGTAGTAGAAGCTCAATTAAACTGAGCGTCTTGGCAGCTACTCTACAGGTAGACAAGAGGCAATCAAGCAAAGTGGTTCTGCAATCAAGCAGCTTGGAATACGATGCCCAGTTCTGCCTTTGACCCATTGTTGGATCCTGAGCAAGTTAACTAACCTCCCTGTGCCTCACTTTCCTCATCTGTAAAATGGGGACAATCGTAGCCCCTCCCTCATGAACTTGCTGTGAGGATGAAATGAACTGAACTATGGAAAGTGCTTCGTTTAGAACCTGGGGCATAAAATACACTCAATGTATACTAGTTAATAAAATTGCTTGCCCAATGCAGCTCAGCCTCTTCCCTCCATGGGACTATCTTACGCAAAATGTCCCAGATGTTAAAATTCCAATCTGTTTCAGCACTGTATATCTCTCAGGGAAGTAAAAGCACAATAAATCCCCATCAAATGAAAGAATAGAATCAATAAAAAGAACACCTTCCCCCCCCCAGCCCCTCACCACAAAAGTGGGGCATTTGATATTTGTTCTCAAATAGCTATTCTAACCTTCCTTCCACTCCATTTTAGTAAGTTTAATTTCTGAAATGTTTAACAGCTGTTTTCAAATAAATCACAGTCGAGCCTCCTGGCCCAATTCATAGGACTTTTCACTGCACGGGGAAATAAGGTCTTCCAGCTTGCTGGAGCAAAGCACGTGTCCTCATTGTCTACTCACAGAGTCATCGCTGGGAAGGGAATTGGAACACACAACTTGTGAGACTTCCCCATTACTTATCATTCAAATATGCAGTGGATTTTTTTTTTTAGTGGATTGCTATTCTACTTTTTTTGAGTATGTGTAGACAAGGCGTGGTTTACAGGTATAGTTTCATAAATACTAGTTTTGTATTTGTACTTAGTTTGCCTTAAAATAATATGAAAGTATTCTCGGCATGGATGTCAATATAACATACACACATGATTTCAAAGGAAGCCATCCTGAATTTCTTGTCAGTGGAGAACTGAGCCCTGCCATCCACTTGCCACCCAGAGCTCTGATTTTCCCCGAGCATGTCCCTGGATGGCTTCCTCCAACAGAATGACTGACAATTCAGGCTCAAGTGGCAGAAAATTCTGCTTTTGAAACCGAGATTTATCATCCCTCTGGATAGTCTCTGTCTAAGCCTGCAGACCCCATCTCCATCCTTCTCTACCCAGCTCTGTGCCCTGGGAAGCTGGCATAGGTGGCCTGCATTAACCAGGGACTCCATTGCCTCCTGGCTGCTGGCTGGGTTTGGCCAATGAGGACCACTGACGGGGGCTGGCCTCGGCTGGATGAGAGCATGTTTGGGTGTGTATTTCCCAGTCTGCCTCCCCAGAGGACTGCATGTTTGCAATAGCTGTTTTCCTTCATGTAAGCCCTGTCCTTCCCCAGGACTGTCTTCATGGGTTCTGAGTTGATGGTCAGAATCCTTCATGAAGTCGTCACCATGACTCTGCTTGAGTGAGCATGAAAGATGCCTTGTACTGGCTGTGTGACATTGTGTCAATGACTTCACCTCTCCAAGGAAAAGTAGTTTTCTTTCTCTGGACTTCTCATGGGTGAGCTCCGAAGGCGGTCTGGGTAAATGGTTAATAATCCAAGCTTTGAACTGACAGACATGTCTTGTATAACTACAATGGGGAATCCGAAAAACCACCATCAGGGCTTCTTACTTAACAGACCATGTGGAGTAGTGGTTGGGAATATGGGCTCTACAGCCAGCTGGGTTAGATTGGATCCTGGCACCAACTCTCACCAGCTGCCTGACTTAGGGGACATTACTTGGTCTCTCTGTGCCTCAGTTTCTTCATCTATAAAATGGTGATAATAGTACCTTACATAGCAAGGTTATTGTGATGATCAAATTAGTTAACACTTAAAATACTGAAAACGGGGACTGGCACATAGTAGGTGCTTTATAAGTCTTAGTTAGTATTATTAACTCTATTATATACATGAGGAGTATAAGCTCCTAGAGGTGGAAGTTCCGTATGTCACATATCTGGACATCCCTAGCACCTAGTACATAATAGATGCTCAATAAGGTTCTACTGATATTAATTTATTACTACTACAATTACTACCAATAATGACATAAATTCTACTTTCCAAAGCTCTTCATGCTTATTATTTTGGTGGATCTCCTAACCTCCCTGTGGCAAGGCCATCGAGAGCATCCCCTTTGTACGCATATGCATAGGGAGGATCAGAGAGGTTCAGTGGCTTGCCCGAGACCACACAGCACAGACTGTCATATGTGGAACAATTACCCAGAAATCATGAAACCTAGAAAAACAATATGAGCTCCTCAGGGACATCCAAGGACAGAGGAACCCCCCAGGAAATGGGGTACAAAATATTCCAGGTTCTGAATACAGGAAGGGCATGTTATTATAACTCCCAGAGGGGGTGAGCTCTGTTCATGGTTAAGAGCATCTGGAGTCTGGGGCCTACTTTGTCTAAACTAAACATTATGGGATGCCTTCACCTCCAAAGTTTCTAAGGAGAGCTGTTCCCAAGAGCTCTCAGTTGTCACCTACAAGCCCACATGTGCCAGATTGTTTCTCTCGCACCCTGGAGAGTTGTCATCTCTGAAGCAACATGCTTTGGCTCCCCTGCCTCTCTCGCCCTTCCTATCGGCTGCAATACAAAACCCAGTTCCTTATCGCTTGTCATCGCTAACTATCCCCGGGCCCTTGGGGACCAGGAGGGCCTGTAACCCGGCAGCAGGCCAAGCCAGGCAATGCTGCTGTCACATACCCAAGTTTCCTGCCTGTGGTTTGCACTGACTGCTATAATTGTGCTGGTTTGCACTTCCTGTCCTAACCCATGGGCCGGTGGGATGGTATGTCCTCCAGGGTGCCCTGGGTTCACAGTGCAGGTAGCCAGTTGTATCCTATGGCCTGTCACCAGGTGGGAAAAGAAACTAGAGCCCTGGACTCTTGTGACCATTCACCCATCTTGACTTGATCCTCCCAGCCTGGTCATGTGTCTCCCATCCTGAGAGTGTGCTTCTCCCAACGCACTATCTTCTCCTACTGGAAGAGGTCCCTGTCCGCACAGGTTGAACTGGGTGGGAGGTGATACTGGCAGCATATGGGGAGACAAAACTGCATTGAACAAATCCCTCAGCTGTGGGCAGTCATATGTACAGCCAAAAGGATCAAGTACATGTTGCAGAGAGGTGGGGCTCTTCTGAATACACACTGGTAAAACCTTCAGCCATCGCCTGCTAACTGTTCCCCCGGCTTCCCCTTTTGCTAACACTCATGCCTTCCGATTCTGTCTCCATCTAGCAGCTGGAGTGATTTTACTCTATACTTTGATCGAGCCACACCCCTGATCCGAGTCCTATTGAAGCTCTTCAATTCTTCCATGAAAGGAAACTAGAGTTCTCACCGAGGCCTAAGGGACCCTTCAGTACCCATGTGCATTTCTCACCTCCACCGAGGCCACACTGCACCCCTTTCTATCCCCAGGAGCTGGCCCAGCCACACAAAGGGCTCTGGCAGCCCCGCCCATTTTCCCCACACGACCCTCTCCCAGCTCTCTCAATCTCTTGAGTGTTCTAAAACCTGGACAAGTACACGGAAATCCCTTTTCTTATTTACTGTCTAACTGGCGTCCAAAACAACAGTGGCCAATTTGAGAGAAAAACATTGTTCCTGGTGCTAATCGTATAGACAACACCCCTGGCTTTGGAGCCAATCAGATCTGGTGGAAGTCCTACCTCTGTCACTTGGCTGTTGTGGGGGTAGAGGGCGGGTATGTTCATCTGCCAGCTGGAGCCAGTTTCCGTGCCTGAAAGCGAGTGCAGGATAGAGTGCAGGATAGCCTAGGGGACCCATAGAAAGCTGCCATTGCTACTAAGTAACAATAGTTAGCATTTGGAGAGTGTTAATCACGTGTCTTGGACTCTGCTAAGGACTTCACTCACTTGTCTTATTTCACCTTTACAGACCTCTCGGAAGTGGTATCGGAGCCGCCATATCTTAGATGACTAAACTGAGGCTCCGAGAGTTTAAGTAATTTATCTAAGATTGTTCTGTTAGTAACGCTGGAGCCTGGCTCCAGGGACTTCTCTCGTAACCAATATATTATACTTTCCCATAGGATTCAATAAAAGAGTGAATTAAAGGCGAGAGCATATAGAAAATGCTCTCAAGGCATTGTCCAGGGAGACAAGGCTCTGAAAGTGAAAACCTTGTGCTCCAGAGACGGGGAGTTCTAAACCCAAGCCTCCTGGTAGACACTGTCCCTATTTACTTGTAGTTAATAAAATCACAAAATATCATTAGCTCTTAATGGGACCCCAAGGGGGTTAATTATGTGGTGGGGAATTGTCTGCGAGCTCAACCACTGTTGGTGTAATAGATGTACCTTCAGAAAAAAGAAATACAGCACATTGATCTTTCAAAAGGAAAAGTAAAGATCTCCCCAATGCAGATGAGGAAAGGGAAAAGTCTTCGCTCAGCATTTAGACCCACCATTAATCCTCGGGACACATTTCCTACAGGATCTCCGGGTTCTTCCTGTTGTGGACTCTGGAATTCTAGGGCTCAAGGGCTCCAAACAGAACTGCTTCCCACCCACGCTGAACAAGAGCCTCCTTCTTCTTAGTCTAAGGCACATGGGGAAGAAAAGCAACCCTCTCATCCTCTGCAAACGCCCGCCATCACCAGCCCTATCTGTGTACCAGTCGGCTGTGTCTTTCCTGTACAAGAACCTCAAACAGGCTCACATCTCTGAGGCTCAGTTACCTCATCTGTAAAATGGGGATGATACCATCAACTTCAGTTAGGACTGCTCATTTCAGTTACTGAATAAATTATTACAAGAGCCAATAGTTTCCATATGCTTCCTATGTGTAAAATACACCCGATTAAGCCCTTTAATAAACATCTCTCTATCTCATTGACCTATGTGATAAGTATTAGCAGCATCATCCCCATTTCCCAACACCAGTGCTGTACTCCAGGGAAATAAGGGCAAATAAAATAGTCACTGCCTCCAAAGTGCTCAGTTTCTGGTTGGAGAAACAGCCATGGAATATGATACTCACAAGGAAATTGAGTCTGTGTGAAGAGAGAGGTCTGTTAGCTCAGGGAGCAGCAAGCACATAAGCAAAGAATCTGGGGTGGGTAGGGGGCCAGAGACAGCACCCAGGGGCTTATAAGATTCAGAGAGGTGGAGTATCTTGCTCAAGGACACACAGCTACTGAGAGGGAGAGCCTAGATTGAAATCCAGGTGATTTCAGCCTCAAAACCATGCACCCTCCACCACTCCAGGGTCATTTGATTTCCTCAATCCCACTCTCAGCTCCTCTGGGGCACAAGTCACATTTCTCTTTCTGCATGAGCCTCCCTCGGTAGGCAAGACAGTGCCTCAGCAACTCCAGTGCATGGAAGAGTAATAACGAGCTTGTAAACAGAGGCCTGTTTTCCTGCACAGAGCAGCCAAAGGAGCTGCATGTTTAGTTTCATCTCCAGTGGCATGCACAAGTGACAGGAATAGCTACAGAAAAATAAATAAAGAAAGAACATATGCAGCTCCCTAGACATCTAGTGATTATCTCTGTGCCTGGCACAGGGTGGGTACGTCACAGCCAGCTAGACTTTGCTCCTGCCGTTTGGGAGTTTACAGTCAAGCCAGGAAGACAAAGGCATGCACAATGCATGTATCAAGGTAAAGCAGAGTGGATGCTGTGAGCAGGGTCTCTGCAAAGTACTGTGGGAGTCTAGAAAAGCTCGTGATTAAATCAAAGAGGCCTCTTGCTTTGGGATCAGTCCAACTGGTGGCTTGCTTGCTGGGGCTTTGGGCAAAAGTCATTTAATATGGCCGAATGTTGTAAAGCCGAATTTGATTAAGACTCTAAATGCTTGCAGCTCCTTGGAGAAAGTTGCTTCGTAAACAGCATGCATTTAGAGCACTCGGAGTAGCACATCTCCCATGTTTAGATTTCCAAATTCCCAAGAGGAGACACAATATCTTCTGCCTCCAATCTTACCCAGCCCAGGGAGAAAGACAGAATGATGGAGAAAAAAAACATTTGAGGGTTCCCTGAATGATTATAGTATTGGAGTGATCATAAAAATGCGACTCCTAAGAGAGTTCTCTAGTAGCATCTCATTGTTTTTCTCTTCTTCTTGTGTTTTTCCTGATCCATTGGTCAATATTGTTTGATAGGAGATATTGCCATAAAATTGGAGCACAGGACTATCTGTGTGGCAAANCTCACTAGAGTGTGAACTTTTCTTCATCTTTCCCCCTAGAGAAACTGCTTTATTTTCTCTTCTTGGACAAGGAAAATCACATGACTGATTCTGTTTCCCTTTTTACTTTGTTCACCAGGAAGCTCACAGCCAAATGTGTGGGCCAATCAGAACAACTGTGTTGAACTGTTTGCTCTGTGCTTCTGCCTTATGGTTACTCCTCAGTCTTGGCTTCCTTTTGTAATGTGCTATTTCTATCATTCTCTTGTTTGTTGGTTTTTGTTTGTTTGTTTACTTTTTGGTTATTTCCTAAGCATTATTTGGTTTATATGTCCCATAAGCTACTTATGGAATTAAGCCAAGTATTAATAAATAAACAAAATCACTAAATCTACAGTTTCTATCTCTAACAAACATAGCATATTATAGATACATGCTGTGTACGCAACATACATAGCAGGGGCTCAGTCAATACCTCCCCCAATTTTTCCAGTCCTCAAAGTTTTTCATGAAAGAATAAGTTCTCCCAGGTATATTATTTTAAATACCATCTACCAGAATGTTTTCTAGGATTACATAGACATACAGTTGTGACTTTTTATGTCCTGTTTAGGCCATCTCGCCTTGACTATCTTGCTGTAACCTGAATTTAAATATACTTAAGCCCATACATTTGAAACCCTTTTCAGAAGGAAGCAGAGCTGAACCAATATGCCTGTTATAAGTCACCCCAGCCTCTTCCCCTCTTACCCCTTCCACTGATGCCATCCACCTGACACCCCCTGCTTCTCCCCACCCTCCTGGGAAACCATGATATACCGGAAGGGGCTCAGGCTGTGGAGTTAGACAACGAGGGACCAAATTCCAGTTCAGCCTCTTACAGCTGCATGACTTGGAAAAGTTACTAACTTCACTGAGCATTTGTTTTCTTATCTAGGGAAAATAGCAAGTGCCTTTCCTTATGGGGTTATTGTGAGGATTAAGTGAGAATCCACACAACTCTCAGAGCATAATGTTTGACACAGAACAACTACCCAGTGATTACTAGTTGAGAGGAGGGAGGGAGGGACTAATGGATGGATGGATGGATGGATGGATGGATGGATGGATGGATGAGGAATATAGTATAGACTATGCCCTTAGACAGGGCAATAGCAAACATTGGGGTGAGGGGTCTGTTCTCTTTGTTTTCTTGCCAGTTTGGAGGGGGAAACACTCTCTCTTCTACACCTCCCTCCTCCTGGCCCAAGGCTGTGACTACATATGTGCATGCATTCACNCTCTTCTTCTTGTGTTTTTCCTGATCCATTGGTCAATATTGTTTGATAGGAGATATTGCCATAAAATTGGAGCACAGGACTATCTGTGTGGCAAAACCAAGCTAGCATCTATTCCATTCAATTAACTGTTCATCTGCCAGCTGTGGTTGTTCTGACAGGAATTCTCCCCCATCGCTAATGAGTGAACACCCTTCTGTGGCTGATCCCTTAGGGCAGAAAGGATAAATTCTTCTCCCACTGGAAGCAATGAGACTAGAGGACCCTTCTCTGCCCTAGGCCAAACTCCAGTACTGGAAATGAGGCTGTGCTGAATCCCTGAAAGTCTTAAAGGAGCTCTGACATATCTTGCTTATTTCTACTCACAATAGTCTTTAAGCATTCATTCACTCATTCGTTCATTCTACACATATTTACTACTTAATGCCCACTGTAGCCAGACACATTGCTGAGTGATAAGATTGGATTGGTAAACAAGAGATACTGGCTGTCCAGGAATTTAGTGAAGCTTACAGAAGGGTAAACAAAGAATTACAACATCAGTGAAACCAATTCTTGAGACCGCGGTGACAGAGGTGGGGAGTACTGAGCTAAAGAAACGTTAGAATCCCCACTGTACAGAAGGGGAAACTGAGGTGCAGGCAGAGTAAGTAATCCATCTGATGTTACATACTGTTCATGTAATAATCCCTTGCACGATGCATATCCTCATCCAGCAAGGCCTATGGACTGACTCAGTCCCGTGGAAATGAATTCATAAGGCCAACATCAGCTTAAATTAAATGACTGGTTTTTCAACTTTGAGGGGACTTAAAAAGTTTACTGTGGGTGTATATATATATATTTTTCTCTATCCCAGAATAATATAGTTGTGATGATCCTGTGATCATCAGCATGAAATGACCCCAAGTGGTGTCGTATAAACATACACACACACACACACACACACACACACACCTATCCCAAAGATACTTGAATTCCTAAGACATACTCAAGCCTGCTCAGGTTCTGGGGGATTTCGGGAGCTTTGGAAGGGATTGATACCTTGGCATCCAACTGTGCCCGTCAGCATCCTCCGTCTGTTTTCCTCCTTGATAAACCCTCTGATCCCGTGTTCAGGTCAGTTTCAACGGACCAACAGGAAGCCTGGACTTAATCCTTCTGCAGGGGGAGTTAATTTGCTGCGTCTGCTGGGGGCCATACCATACCTCCTTGCTGGATTTCCCCACTCCACTCTGACCCATCTCTCGTGAGGATTACACCTTTCTCTGTAACTGGACTTTGAGGCCACTTTTTCAGATGAGGATTTGAGACGGGCAAATGAAACATACCTAGCCATTAGCCTGTTGCAATTATTCCTGTGTGATCAGCCAGATGAGAGCTCAGCTCGAGGTCCCAAAGTCTAAAGCTGGCCATCCCCACAGTCATCCAGAATTTGGGAATTTCCAGGGACAACAGTAGAACAGGAATATTTTATTTGTCATTTGTTCCTCTGTGATTGCATTACACTGCAATTTTTCATCTGATTATGGGTTTGGGGTTTTTTGGGTGTTTTTTTTTTTTAATGCTGATTTCCTCGACAGCTAAATGTCAACAGATAATTCTTTGGAAAAAAAACAACAATGTTATTTTCCATTGATCAAATATAGAAATCATTCGGTTATCATCTGGCACAAAATATGTCATTACTTTCTTTCCCCCAAATTCCTTATCCCATTGGATATGGGAATTAGATAAGATTAAGTTCTTAGGAAACAGCAACTTACGGGCCGGACAGATTCTGTGCTGTTCCACTGTGTCAGGATAACATTTATATCTGCTCAGATAGAAGACAATGCGGGCACCATGCACACAGAGATAGCTGCACGAGGATTGCTTTAAGTAGAGCAGCATTAGGTTACTCTAAGGTGACAATTTCTAAATGAGAGTAAAACTGTGTAATAAGATTTAAAAAATTGGACCCATTCTTAGTTCACCAGCTCCCCAGCCAGTGACAAAATATGCCATTAGTGGCCACAGCACGATTCTGAAAATATACCTTCCTTACGATTTAACGCTTTTTTTTTTCCCTGTGAGCTAAAAATTACAAAGCCCCGGATTTCATCGCTCTTGCAATCTATTCTTTTCCCCTGACTTCCTGTTTTCATGAAATTTTAATCAGGCACTTAAAATAAATAGCTATGCAGAGCTTCTCTGCCTCCTGCAATACCCGGGATGGATGTTTTGGGTAAAGTGATAGTCCAGAGACCTTGAGAACAGTGAATCCCATTCTGACTTGGCAAGACAACAGAAATTAAAACATGGCTCTGTCCACGCCATGCACTCGGAGGGGACAGAGTGGTTTGGGAGGATCAAACAAAGACTTAGTATGTTGGACGTTTTTTTTTTTTTCCCCCATTCTTCTTCCAAATATTGACAGCAATTTGATCAATGTAGAAAGGCAAGCAAGAGAAAGCATAACTTAATTATTCCAGGAGAGATTAAAAAAAGAAGAAGAAACCATAGTAAACTTTTCAAAACCCTTTAAAGTTGAAAAATTAATCATTCAATTTAAGTTGCTCCTTTTCATTGCTGATGGTTTTTGATGATAAATATATGAGATCTCTTCACTTAAACAAAAACATGGTGCCTCGTTTTCTAAACCAGCTAAGGTTTTCCTTTCTTTTCTTTTTTTCATATAATAACTTATCTACAAATGACATTGTAGAAAAGTTTAATATATTTGTCACAAAACCATTATATTCGGTGTGGATGCCTTTCTTAGCGATAAATTCAAGTTGCACGGTCAGTGCTAAATGTCAAGAAAGAGGTAAGAATGTTAGAGAAAGGAGATAGTTACTAACCTCTATACCTTATGAGTCCAAGTCCCTAAAAGCCTGGAAAGAAGATTCTTGGAAACATGAGGAAATCACCTTCCTTGCCTTAAAATGTCAACTTCTGTATGACAGTAGCTAAGTAGCATGAAAGGCCCTTAATTCATTAGAAAAAAATTAAATGAAATGATGTGAGTTAACACCACTCAACCCCATGCACTCTTCTTCTTGTGTCTTTTGTCTCAGATGTGAATAGATTCAGACTAATGGCAGGTTCTGACAAACAGCCATAGACAATTTGCCCAGGCACACATCTCCTTGACTCCCGAGGTCCAGCTCCTGGTTTTAAATATTGGGAGATGGGTCTTATCGATTAACAGTGGCGGGGGGTAGGGCAGGAAGAGGGACTTGATTTGTAGCATTTGCTCATTTCTATGATGGAAATACTACCACCAGGACTAATTTCAAGCTACCATGCCATCACCAAATGTGGAGTTGGGGAAGGATGTGTAATAACACCCCACTATATTATACAATAGGTGCAAATTGTAACAAAAGCATAGATCATAGTATAACATAGTAAGATAATTAGGCAGTGAGAATTTGTTAGTGCTTGGTACATTTTTTTAAAAAAAAATAGAATTTGGTTGCAAGTGTACATGGCTTAATTTTTAGTCATGGCTGTGTATAACAACGGACTTAAAAATTTCTGAAAATTTAACAATAGGCCCTTATGAGCCAGCGCAAGCCAACAACCCCAACCACCAGCATTGGCTCCATTCAGTTGGAAATGGCTGTGTGTCATTTGTGGTTTAGTAAACTTGAGTGTTTCCAGGGATAGACCATATTTTTGGATCGGTACTAGAGAGAGAGACTCAGTTTGGTCTTGGTTCCCCCCAAAATACAATTACCCACGAAATATCAGAACTGACTGCTTCCTCTGATATAGGGTTTCATCTGCTTCATTGTCTCCAAATATAGCTCTAAGCTGGCCTTCTTACCTTGCTTAAGTGGAATCTAAATAACCTCAAGAAGAGAGGAATCAACTCCTCAAACAAAAGAAGTCATTCAGCTTTATGGCATCTCATACTGGATAATTTTAAAAATACATCCCTTCCCACAGGCCCAGAAGATCAAGTTCCTCTAGGGTAAATAGACACTAAATGCCCACCAAATTCCCTTTCTAATGCCAGTATTAGGTGACTTCTTGGAGCAGGAGCTCTGGAGTACTTTGACCCTGATGGGGGTCCCAGGAGATTTGAGTGCTTCCACCCTAGTGGGGATCCCAGCATTTCATCTCATAAGCATCAAGTCCACTTCTCAGAGTCGATTGTGTGAGGGCATCTGTAAGAACTCTCATGACAGTTTGAAGAAGACAAAATTACCAGGAGGTTTAGGAGAGCCTCCTGAGAAAGGTCTGTTCGTAAGATGGCGCCGGGAACATGTTGGTTCAAGACCAACAGAAAAGAAGGCAACCATTTCAAAAAGTGAATTTGAGGATTCAGTTCAAATTGTTAGGGGTCTCATAGTCCAGGCATTTTTCTCTGCCCCCTTCAGTTCCTTGGCCATGCCCAATGCCAAGGTGCCAGCAGCTCTTAGCTCCTTCTTATGGCAGTCCCAGTAGCAATGGTGCGATTTTTCTGGAATCCCTTTCATGGAGAAGAAAGCCACTCTCATGCGGTTGGATGCTTCTAGCTTCTGTAAACCACCCACATTATCAACAGACACCGTCCCAGTGGCCGGGAAACCATCCTGCTCTTGGCAAAAATGCTGCCAGTTGGGTAGGGACTGAGCAAAAGCATCCAAGCCAAGCAAAACTGGGCTCTCTCTGTACTGAAATCTAGATTCAGCATGAAGTATCTTGGCAGAACTGCAGTGGGGCTCGGCTCTGGTTAATGTCACGACCATATCTCAAATAACCCATTCTCTTAATAAAACACAGTTTGGCTTAAGGCTTTGAGATATCAATTTGAAGGGAGAGAAAAGAGAAGCCTATTGGAGAACTTCCTACTATATGAGCGCTATTATTGAATACATATGCTTATATGCATTTCTGACAGAATAATCCAAAACTCTGAAAATGAAATTGGCCGTCTTTGGCTTCTTTATTTACGATCGCTGATTATACAGGGATTCTCAGAAATGCAGAGGCTTCTCGGAGCTGGTTGCCGGCAATAATGTGCCTATCCTCCAGTCCCATCTAGGTGGTTGATGACCTGGTGGGTGCAGGATTTCTCTGTCTTTGCATATTCAAAGGTCTCCTCCAGCTCCACCGAACAGAACTCCGGTGCCAACAAAAGGGAATCAAGCTGTCAGGGGTTTCTATTTTTGTTCCTACCTATAGTCTTAGTAAGGCAACCCAAGTGCTTCCCCCGACTGAGAAGAAAACCACCCTAGGACTCAACTGCTACATTGGTGGCATCCTGAGGCAGATAGCTGACTGGAAATCCTGGTTTCAGAATAAGAGATTCCAAACTCCATCTGGACTCTCCTGCATCACTTACACCTTCCCCTGGGCAAAAAGCAGGAAGGGGTTTTACTTTAGATTCAAATGGATCCACGCTTGACCCTACTTTCCACCCTTCTCTAGCTGGGTGCAAGCATAAAGATACAAACACAAAGACATAAAGAAAACCATAAAGACGAAAATCTCAGTCTCTCAGGCATACTCTCAGCAGCTAGAAAAACTCTTATTAACACTTTGGTCTTTTTGTTTATATCTATTTTTTTTTATTCTGAGGCATCCATAAATACATGTGTTCATTCATATTTGTGTAAATGCCTAAAGGCACACTTTATAAAATTAATAATGTCATTAAATATTTTAGTTTGCTTTTTCAGTTAGGAAAACTACTTAGCTAGTCCTGAGCCTCGGTTCCCCGTGTAAGAAAGAAAGAGAGAGAGAGAGAGAAAGAAAGAAGGGAGGGAGGGAGGGAGGGAAGAACTCACTACTGGGGAAAGTTGGATGAAGGATATTCAAAATGCTATGTACTACTTTAGCAGCTTTCTGTGATCCTGTAATTATTTAGAAATAAAACTTTTAGAAATATAAAAAATAAAATTGTAAAGGAGCATAAATAATAATAATAACAGCATCTCAGAGGGTGCTTTGGAAAGGGTGAAATGGAATTATATATGTATAAGTGACTAGCATAGTTTCTGGCAAGTGGTTGACAGTTCATAATTGTTGGCTAAATGCATAGAGGGGTGTATGGATATGAAGAGCTCGATAAATGTTATTTTAACTTAATTTCAAACAAGAGATGATGCATATTATATGCATGGAGTATCAGGAGAGAATTTTCCTCTTAAAGAGCTAGGATAATGTTTTGGGACCCCAAGTGGGGCCCAACTAGGCAGGTTAATAATACAATGTATTTAGGGAGTACTCAATCCTAAAGACATCCCAAAGCATTTTCTTTGAAAGTCCTGTTTATCTTTACATTTCATCTAATTGGAGAAGGACACAGGGCACATTCCCATTTTTCACATGGGGAAACTGTGACACAAATGATAGGTAGGATTCCTGAGGTCTCAGGAGCAATTCAAATGGTCCAAGGGGTGGACACTCGTTGCTAACCATCCAGAGCCTTTTCCATTTGGCTGTCCCATCACATCAGGGCCCTAAAGGGCCTATTTAAAATTCAGAGTCCCTTGAAAGCATCATAGGAAACAGATGTGAGTATTGGGGAGCACTTAAAACCCTATTTTCTCAAAGAACATTTAAGTGACCTTGGAACATGTTTATGGAACACGCTAAATGAAAAATTAGAATTAAATATTTAAGGACATTTTTAAATTTTATAAAGTGTGTTTCTGGGCATTTACATATATATAAATGGACACATGTGTTTATGTATGTCACAAAAAATACCTGTAAACACAAAGACCAAAATGTAAATAAGGGTTTTTCTAGTTATTGAGAGTATGCCTGAGTGATTGTTATTTTCCTCTTTATGTTTTTCTAAATTTTGTAAACTTTCTCAAATGCACTACTTTTAAAGATAGAATAAAATTAAATAATTTATAATAAGAATACTAAATTTTAAAAGAAATTGATGATAAACTGTGGTTCATTGACTTCTTTCTTGAAAAATCAGTTATGGCTACCTCTTTGCATAATTAGGATACTGGAGACAATAAAATAGCAGACCTGGGGAAGGAAGAAATGGCAATTGATTACCCGGAGCCATTTCCCTGTAGCCAGAAAGGACACACGAACCAGCCAAATACTAGTCTATTCAGGAGACAGCACGAGGTGTGGACAGGGCCATTGAAAGAGAAACCTGGAGGTTTGCTTGAGAGTTGCCCCACCAGCATTTAGCTGTAGAATTTGAGGAAGTCACAACTCCCTAAGATCTAGTTTCCTAAAATTCCCACCTCACCTAATGTTTGGAGGTTCAATGAGATTGAAGCATGTACTTCAAACACTCTGGATGAAAAGTGGGTACCTACATGACACGTTTTAATTCTGTTGCTATAGAAGTATTACAATCAGACCCAGGCCTAAGCATTTGGGGTAATATCCAGGAGTCCCCAACTGAAAAAACAAAAAAAACCAAAAAATAAGCAAAAGAAAGACAGTGGAGCTGGGAAGAAACGGCCCCCATCTGCTATTTCCCTTTCCTCTAAAAGGGTCCTGAAAGTCATTTCCTGAGCCAGGGAATCTTTAGGTCCTCTTGAGAATAAGAAAATAGGTACCAGTGGGATCTAAGAGGTGTGGTGCCCTGTCTTATTTTCTAAGTGCTATGTGCCCTGAAAATCCAGGGCTTGGATGGGCTGGAGCAAAGGCCCTCAAGGAAGGTGCCCCAGCATAGGGTTCCCCGCGAAGTACAGGACGGTCAGTTCCATTTGAATTCCAGAAAAACAATGAAACATTATTAGTATAAGTAGGGTCCAATATTGCATGGAACTTAGTGATACTAAAAATATATTGGGCATTTATCTGAAATCCAAATGGAACTGGATGTCTTGAGATTTTATTTGTGAAATCTGTTAAACGTACCCCAACAGCACAGAGAGAAGCAGCTTGGCTCCCTAGCTTCTTTCTCGGGTTATGAGGACGGAGTGTGAGGTAGAAACAGGCCTGACTCTGGTTTGAGAGGAGGGAGGACAGTTGTAAATAAACGGAAGCCCAGCCGCCATGTTCTCTGCAGGGTCACCTACAGCAGCCATCCCTCTGCGCCACCGTAGGACGAGTCTTTTGAGCCAATAAGAGAGTGGAGCCTTGAGAAGCAGCTCGGATCCGAGGTTCACTGAATAAAGGAAAGAAAAGCGAAACCAATGTGCAGCGGGAGAGAAGCCTGTGCATTTCAGGTGCAGTTTATTTCAGCTCGAATCACTAAATCCGATAGATTTTCAGCTGCTTAGTAGCCAAATCGAGTGTACTCTACTCTGGAGAGAAGCTGCAAATTTTCCGGCCTCTATAAACTCAGACAAGATCTCACTGGTGAGAAGCAGTTGAAATAAAGTATCCTAATCAGATTATTAGGAGAAATGAGGCGGTCTCTCCCTCATGCTCTTTGAGGCTTCTAATAAAAGTTGAATTGTAATTGTGTGAGAGTTGGGGACATCCTTTCCTCTTGTGAAATAGGCCTCTGTGGTGCATGATAATAGAATGTGTGTAATGAACTGCTTGTGTGTGTGTGTGTGTGTTGCCCAGGCCTAGAAGATGGACAAAAAGACACACAAAGGAATCACTTAGGGCCTCAGATGTCTTTGAAGAAGCACATGCATCTTGTCTCACTGTCCCCAAGTGGCAAACATATCCATGTGGTCAGTACCAGCTTTGCACAGTTAAAATAAAGAAAACAAATATCCAAATATCCAATATCATCCCTGGGAGCTGGCCTCTGGGTCTTTGCCGACATCTGAACTGCTTCACATAACCTCCTGGCCTCTAAAAATAGATATTCTGTGGTACATATAATTTTTATAAGATGACTAATGCAGGAATGCCCTTTGGGATAACTTAGTGTCTTAGTTTCTTTCTTTTCTCTCTATATTTATCTTCTCTTCACTGGCCTCTTTGTATAAAAGTTAGACTGTAGCCATGGACTGAGAGCATTAGCCAAGAAATTATGTATCTATTCCTCAAAGGGCTATCATTTTTATTAACAGAAGAGAAGCTTATACTTTTGAAAGGGGATAGAGTGATGGCCTTAGACGTGTATTTTGTTCTCTGTCTCTGAATATCACTTTTCCATACGAAGGACCAGTCAGCGAGCGTTTCCAGCTATCCTGCTGCTTCTCTGTCTCACATGCAACTGAGTCAAAAGTGGATGGCAAATTTATGGACTCTTAAAAAAATGCCTTACTTTAAAACTTGCTGCTTTAAACCCTGATCGTAAGGGTAATATGGTCATTCATGAGCACTGAAATCTTAGTCTGAATTTTACTGGTCCTCTCTGAGTTGAGAGAGAAAGAGAGAGAAAGAGAAAGAAAGAGAGAGAGAGAGATGGGAAGAGAGTTGGACATCTGTTCAGATCCATCCCCTCAGTGCTCATCTAGCGCATAACCTGATCTTTTGCCCGGAGGTCAGGATTCCAGAAACAGACGAGCACAAGAAGATCTGCTCAGGGACAAAGTAACAGGGATCTATTCCTCACTTCCTGTCACCTTTATTTCAACAGGCATGCAGCTCCGGCGACCTCTGTACAACCTCCTGGTGATTAACTCCACTCATGAGGATGTGGAGAAATGAATTTTCTTATCCAGTGGTATCCTCCCTTCGGAAATAGCTTTCTCCCTCCTCCCTTGCCATCAAAACAATAACTGCTAAACTCCGTGCACTAAACAAGGCCGCTGAGATCCCCCTGCAGCCTCCCTGGATGAGAGCGCAGCAGGAAGGGAGTGAGGGCCAGGAGATAAGACAGGGTGAGGACGGAGCATGGGAAACCCATGCGCTCGGCTTCCCGCACTCCCTCTCAGCTCACCTGGCATCCTCACTGCCACCATCCCTGCAAGCTAATCTTAGGAGATCTCTCTGCCTTCGAGTTATATTTTAAGTGACAATCTCCCGAGGAAAGAGACCAGAATCTACTCAGGGAGGTGACTGGTCAAAAGTTGACTTTTCAGAAGTATAGCTTGGGGACAGACAACGAGATTTTATTCCTAACCTTGAAAGTTGCATGTCAGTTTGTTTTACTTCTCCCAATGAAAACAGAATCCCAATGTAATTTTTTTCTTTCAGTTAAGAAAAAAAAAAAAGTTAGGTGCTGTGCACACTTCTGGTTCTTTTTCCTGTGTCTCCCTTTATCTCACCACATGCCCGTGTGGATTTGCTGTTATGAACAAAAAAAGTCAAGCCAGTTGGACACCTGGGTTTAAGAGATTGTGCATCACTGTGCAAAAGCACCAGAAGGCAGCCCCGGAATGCAACACCACAAAACTAACTAAACACCCATATCCATGTAGATGTTGATAAATTGCATCAATATCCTTTATCCCCAAGACCTGTGATTCACAGACTACTGCCAATAACATCCATCTGAAAGACTAGTGTAGTGACCAGTTGTCACCTCCTTTTAGGGTCTTGTCTATAAGGGGCCTAGACCTAGAAGAAAAGCAATGGCGATGTGAAAAGTAACATCCAACATTTGAGCCCAGGTTCTTCCATAGGCAGTGGGCTTGCCTCTTAATCTCTCCAGGCCTCAATTGTAATCTTCTCACTCATTGGCGATGATGACAATAACATTGACAAAAATACCACCTGCTTCACAAGTTTGCTGTGAGGGTTAGATGAATTATCCTTAGGGAACTTCCACTCTTGCTTCAAAGAGAGGCTCCACAACTCTAACAAACAATCCTCAAACCTCAGTGGCTTTAACCGTCAGAAGATTCTCATTCACACCAAGTTTCTAATACAAATCCGCAGGGACAGGTGTAACAGTTGCTTTTCTTTTCTTTTTTTCTTTTTTTAAAGTTGGTAACAGAGGATAGTTTTCTTAGAGTAGAAAATAACAGCTTTCAAAAAGAGAGGGGGTGCCAACTGGGGTGCCCCATAACAGTTGCTTTTCACATCACCCAGTTACTCTGAGACTCTGGCTGTTGGCAGTGCCACCATTCCTGGCATCACCTTCTCAACATGTGGCTCCCTGGTTAGCCACAGCATTAGACAGGAGACTAGACAATCTCGCTGTAACTCTTAAATGTTTCTGCCCGGAAATGGCACTAGTCCCTTCTGCTTGCATTTTATGCGTCACACCAAGTTACGTGACCATGCCTAACATCAAGAGGTATTTGGAAATATCCTTAGGTCGGAGACAGGAAGAAGAGCTGAAAACACACATGAGTATTAGTAATGTTTCTCCCACACTTATATATGTGTTATTCATAAAAGATTGGGGACGGCATCAAGCCCTGCTTGTTTAATTCAGTTATAGCCCTATGTGCGATCTTACTGGGGATCATTAAGATAAAAAATGGAGGCAAGCATAGAATTATGTGTTCATTATCTGCTTATATGCCTTTCTCCCACAGCTGAGAGTATTTCCAGCATCAGGATCATGTCCAATTCACCCTTGGTTTGACATGCTAGGTAGATAATAGATGCTCAATAAAAAACAGATAGATAGATAGATAGATAGATAGATAGATAAAGATAAATAAATAGAATCCCCTTCTAAGCCATTTAATGTCACAATTCTAGCTCTGTAGGACAGCTCTTACCAACACTGCCTTAAGAGGCAATACAAAAATTTTAGAGCATGGAATTCACTGCCACTCAAGAAGAACTACGGTAACAAAGGCACATATTTTATGATAGTGGTGGTAGGAAGACCTTCTGTGTGTACTCCTGACTTAGATACATGAGGCAGGCATCTATCTGCATGGTGAGAGTGTGTGTGTGTGTGTGTGTGTGCATGTGTGTGTATGTGTGTGTGTATGTACACGCACGCACATGTACTCCTAGGCTCACTATATCTGCATAGCCATAAGATCCTGAGAAGATCGTTCTCTCAACTTGCCAAATCAGCACATTTTCTTGAATGATAAAGTGGGTCATTTGGTGAATCTGTTCTCAGCTCAAATCTGCTTTCACACAGAGCAGAGTCATACTCAGACATGCTGTTTCAATTTTGGAGTTGCCTGGTTTTCCTTTGTGAGGTTGCACTAACCACTAAAAGGTACAACTAAATACATGTTGATACTGGATAACAGAAGCAGCAGCCGCCACCTCTAATAGTGAGTATTTACTACGTCACGCATTTTGATGAGTGTTTTATAATCGAACTCATATTTACTTCTCACAAGATTTCTAGAGGGAGGCGCTACTGCAATGCCCATTTTATAGCTGGGACACTGGCACTTAGAAAGGTTAAGTAGCATTCCCAAGGTCACACAGCTGTAGACCGGTGGAGCTGGCCTATACGCTCCACCAGTTTGACTACAATACCAGACTCGCCATCCTTATGTTCCTGACTAAGCCTGACCATAGAAGGATGTCACTCTGGAGTAGATCTTATTCCGTAGCTCTCTGAACCTCAAGAGTTTTTTTTCACCTAGGTACAGGTTGTTGTTTGTGGCACATGGACTTGAGAACAGATGGCCCCTAGAAATTCTTCAGATGCCATGAGATCTGCCACCTTGAAATGTCAAAGCAGCAAAATTCAAACCCAGGGGCTCTGGGTGCCAGGGAGACAGCTGACATCTTTTCTGCCCCACTAGATGAGGTCAGTGATGGAATGTGAAACCTCTGAACCTGTCAATGACAGTCACCATTGATTGAGCACCTTCTATATTTTAGGCCCGCAACTCTACGCTGGATGTAGTTTCTCAAGGTATCCATCTGAGGGACTATCCCATTTCACAGATGAGTAAACTAAATCCCAGGGAGATAAAACAACTTTGGCCTACAATTAATAATCCGAAAAGCCAGCATTTGAGTCCTTATCAGTCCTGCTACAAAGTGTGAATTCTATTTTATATCTTTAATCAGAGAAAAGAATATAAGGCATTACTTTTCCTTTTTAATTTCAAACAAGATTTCAAAAACAAGAATACAAAGAATGACCACTCTAGCAAATATTAAAATTTATCATAAATATAATAAAAGAGTTCTGTCCTATTATAAGAATCAACAAATAAATCAATGAAGTGAAACACCTTTGAAACAGATTTGTGTGTGTGTGTGTGTGTGTGTGTGTGTGTGTGTGTGTGTGTAAAGTTAAAGCACAATAAAAGATGAACCAAAACCAATGGAAAAATAAAGGTTCTTTTGACAAATGCTGTTAAAAATTGGTTATTTATGAAAAAAGTCAAGTCAGCATCTCACATCAAATGCCAAAATAAATTCCAGAAGGACTGAAGATTTAAAAGTCTGATATAAAAATCATAAAAATGAAAAAAATTATGGGTAGAGTTAACTGATGTAGATGGGGAACATCTTTCTAAACATAAAAATAAAGAAAGAGTATGCTAAGCTTGAATGCAATACAAATATTGTACATGTGAAAACATAAATATAATTAAAAGGAAAGAGAGAAACATGGAAAAAAGTTTTGCCACAAATATGACAAAGGGTTAATACACAATATATAAACAGCTATGAGAATCCAACAAGGAAAACACCAACAATCATATCAAATAGAAAAAAAGATGAGGAGGGGAAGAAAAGAACAGAAAACTGATGGAAGGAAGAATAAAAAATGGTTATAAATGAAAATAAGGAAAATATTCAAGAGTAAACAAGGATATAAATACAAGATATTGTATATTATATATTAATATGTAAATG
>NW_017731369.1:441572-444422 GCF_001890085.2 Hipposideros armiger
TGCTCAGGAATGAGATGGGATTAGCAGACAGTTTAAGTGATGGAGACATTGAGGAAAGGCTGGCCACCTGGATGGTACACAACATCTCCTTGTAACCCCCAGAGAGGCCATCCCCAGGCTGGTCTAGATTAATGCTCACGAGGTCTGCTTCCCTGGAGACTCTGAGCTCTAGCCTCACTGGTACCAACAGAGTCATGAGAAGCGAATGATCCTGATACCAGTCCATGAACCACTCAGCCTCACCGTGTAACAACCTGCGTTGAGAACAAGTGCATCCACACAACACAGGACGGGCTGGCCTCCTCAAGAGAAAAGTGGCTGGAGGACTGGGGCAGCGCCTTGTGAGGTTCGTTCTCCTGTCCCTATGGGCCCCATCACCACCTGGCTCATGGTCAACAGATGCCTGCTGCCTTTAGTGAACTCACTGCAGGCCGCCGCAGGCAGCTGTGCCACCTCGCTGGGTGTCACTTCCCTGCGTGTACCATGGACATGCTAACATGACTGGGTCAAGGTCCAACAAGGTGGATGATGTTCATGTACTTTTTCACAGCCCAGGCTGGAAACAAACAATTCTGCATTTAACTCTGGGCATCAGAACTTATCTGTTGCATGTAGGGAAGAGTGGCTATCTTAGGGTTGTTGAGAGAAGTAAAAGAGTTGGTCCATAAGAGAGTTCAGCAGTGTCTGCCATAGTGCATTACCAAGGTTAACTCCTACGACTACTATTTCCACTACTACCAGTAGTGGTAGTACTAGTACGACCAGTAGGACTGGTACCACCATTACTATCACTGCTCCCATTAACTACTAATGATACTGCTGCTACTACTGCTTTGAGTGATGTTACCACTAATACCGTTACTACTGTTGCCGCTACTAAAATAACGACATCAGCACTATTACTATGACTGCTGTTGCTGTTACCAATACAACTATTACTACTGCTATTGCTACTACTATTGCTACTGCTACTATAGCTCCTGCCAGAAGAACCTATGCATTTACAACAACCAAACCTTCCAGAATTGGGGGAAATCTGGATTTGAATTATCGCCTCCTCATCTCCAACAGCTCTTTCCCAAGTGTCCGATGTTGTAGCTGTCGGTACAGGAAATACTTGTGCCCATGATCCAGATACTTGTTGGGTGAAGCAGTAATGCTGAGGGCTGAGAAAGAAAGTCTTGTCACGTCCTGGAAGGGACTCTATGTGCGTCACTACCCACCCCACCCTACCCCAAAATGCTGCCACACAGGAATTGTTCCCCTTTTGCAGGGGAGGAAAGACAGAGGCTTGGAAGTGATGAGGTGATAGGCCCATGTTCAAGCAGCAGGGCCCGAACTCGGATGTAGCGCCACCAGGGCCCCACCATCAGCTAAGCTACCAGGGTTGAATATGATTATAAAAGAAGTGCAGGTGCGGGCATCAGCCGGCGGCCCATGGCATGAGATAGGTTTCGGAGTACTTCATCCCAGTTCTCCTGACTCCAAGCACTGTAGTCTTTTGGTGACAGTTTCCTCCACCTGCTCGTGCGCATTCGTGCAAGTTGAGCCCAGTGTCCAGGAAAGCCTGTAATGGAACGCAGCTGAAGAGGGACAGCAAATGGGCTCTCCGTGCGCAGAGGAAGTGGAAAAGCCAGGCCAGCACCGCAATGCTGATGCCGGTGGCCAGGGACGCAAACAGGAAAGCGGGTTCCTGGGCCTGTGGGGGCCTCTCGCTAGCTGGGCCTGGTGTCCCCAAGGCCCCCCTGGTGTGTGTTATTTTTTGACTGGGACACGTGATGAGTAAGTGCCTGTTGGATTAGATAGAGTCAAGGCCAGCTTCCAGACTGGTGTCTCCCAAGCAGCTCGGGTCAGGGGCTCCAGGGATGAGGCCTATGGCGAGGTTCCAAATCACACCACCCCCACCCTTGGAGCTCTCCAAGGCGCCTGGATAACAAAGGGAAGCAGTGAGCAAAAGAGGGAACTGTTCTTCCTCCCCCTGCAACCCAAGCTCTTCATGCTGCGCACACAGGGGCCGGATCTGATGACAGTGGCAAAGCTGCCCTGGGTCTGGGTGATCTTGCAAGCTTGGACTTTCTGGGGCCTGTGCTCTGACGGGTCAACTGGGTTTCCTGGGTTGGGAGGGGTTAGCTTCCTTCCCCTTTGGCCTCACACCTCAACCCTGCAGCAATTCACAACACTGCCCCTGGCCTAGGTTAATCCCCAGGCACCAGGACAAGCAGATCATGATAGACTTGGGAGGGGTGTCAGGTGGTTCATTTCCATATAATGTAGACTTCAAGTAGCCTGTATATCATAAGCTGGCAGAACCTTTCCTATAATGGAAATTATCCCGCCCTGTGACATACGAGCACTGCGTTGTGTGTATGTGTGGGTGTGTGCACACAATTGTGTTTCTTCTCTCTCCATCACTCTCTCATGACATTTGCAACATTTTTTATTACATAAGCTATAAAAAACTCTGTAAAATTTTAAGATTTTTAAAGCAGCAGAATCATGTCACTATGAGTTTTATATTTCACTGGACAAAGTTATGCAGGTAATAATATCAACAGTGACAACAGTAAAAAAATTAGATTCTTCCCAGGCTTTAAAAAAGTACAAGAGACAAAGGTAGGTCCCGCCCATACTACCTGTGTCTGTCAATATTATTGCTCAGTGTCTTGCAGACATGCAAGAGTGGAAATAGAACGTGTTTGGGAGCCACACAGAATTAGGGTCCAATTCTGGCACTGCAACATGCAAGCGACACCACCCTGGTCAAGTTGCCTTCTTAATTCTTGGTTTCCTCATGTATCAAATGGGAATGGTAGCTATGCTGAAGGCTTGATCCTAAGATTAAAGGGTTGT
>NW_017731369.1:446127-476104 GCF_001890085.2 Hipposideros armiger
TATATATATATATATATATATATACCAATATCATCAAAGGGTTAAGGAGACTGGATGGACCTTATAATTTGATCTCCATGGGGAAAAGGCCAAAAATCCTAGCATAGGGCTATGACCACCTTATCATAAGAAAATTTGAAACATCTTAGCTTAATATTATTGCTCAGTAACACAGATGAGAATCAAAACCAACTGGAGAATTATTTTGTTTCTCAGAGTGGGATGTTATGGATTTAACCCTAAACTACACTTAGAGAATAAGCTTTCCAATCATATACCATAATTTATACAGTTTCTGGATGGAGTGGGGGGACTTGAGACGGCAGAAGAGCTAGAAAACATTGGCATGTTTGAACAATGCAGGAAGTGATACACTTATTTTTAAGGTTTCCTGCAGGGGAATCTATCTTTATGGAAGCTTCTAAAAGTTAAAACTATTCCATTGCATGGAAGATGGCGATGGTCTTAAGAGAAGTAGTTTGTTTTACATGAGGACGCATTAACTACTTTTTACAAGCACTGGAAGAAGTTGGCCATGAGCTCTATCTTTTATAGTCAACTGATGGCTTCAGGCAGCAACATCATGTGGTCAAGAGAAAGATGGGGACTTGGGAGTTGGCCCTAAAGGCAATACCAACATGGTCATATGTTTTCGAAATGGAGAAAATTTTGTTGAATGTGGGAAGGGGAATAAGATCTTGTTAGGAACACACACTGCTTCAAATCCTGCCTTTACTGCATGCTACTTGTGTGATCTTGTGCCAGTGCTCTTTCCGCCTCAATTTCCTCCTCTGTAAAGGGCGTGGGGATAAGAGTACCTGCCTCGTGTGCACACACGTGGACGAAAGAGAAAAAGCACATAAAGACCTTCACCTGACAACTGACCAACTATTATTATTATTGGGAGTCATGGTGGGGAGGATGGGATTACATGACATATTTATGAACTGGAAATGAAAGATGGGAATCTATATACAGAGAGCATAATTTTCTAAGCCCATATATTGGGATATGCGATCTGATAGAGGCAAGTGTGCTTATGCACGCAATGATGCAGAAATTTAATTCATGTCTATGTTGGGAAATACATACAGGACATGTGGCTGGGTAGGACATGGGGACCAGTATAGTTTTTTTCTTTGAAAACTCCTTTCTGAAATAAGGTATATTTAGTACTATGGGAGAAGGAATGAGATCAATAGTGAAGAGAGATCTGGTGACTCAGATGCATCCTTCACACACACACACACACACACACACGGCATGATCTTGAAAATATACTTTAAAATACCTTTATGGAAAATTAAATTAAATCAATGTTAAAGCAAATGAAATACCACATCCTATATATTGCTGCACAGATGCAAAAAGTAGCTCCCTCTGGAATTGATATAACCCGATTATCAGTGAAAGAATATTTTAGATCCATCAGATCTGCCTTGGATCCCAAGCAGTTCAGCTGCTAATGTTCTAAAAACCAATGTTATATGGCTGCTTTATATCTAAGGCACCCTATAGCATAAATCCTAGAAATCATATAAACGTCAGGTTGCTATTGGGTGTTTGTCTACAATTGATCCCTTCTCTCACCTGACTCCTCTAGCCCAGTTCAGAGTCATTGTTTTGGCTTATGAATTATATTTGTATGTGCTATACAAGCGCGTACGCATGCAGACACACACACACACACACACACACATATACAATAGCATATGTAGTATAAGTAAGTTGTTTCCTAAATACATTCCTAATACATGGGCTCAGGAAAGACACGTGTTCACAAAAAGCTGAGATCATTTGCTTTAATAAACATATCATGGATTTGATATAGTGGTTGTTTTCTTTTTTAGACTTGATTTATCTGTCACTTTCTTTCCAAATTTGATTTATTGGTCAATTTCTTTTCAAGGTTTTGATTTATTGGCCAATTTCTCTTCAAGATTTGATTAAAACACATTACATAAGTCTTTTCAGATCTATTTCTAAATATCATATATATTTCTAAGTATGGATGTTTAGAGTCTTTATTCATAAATGTTCTTGATTGATGCCTGTTTTTTCATTCTTTTTTTTTTTTAACTCCAGGTAGTCATTTATTCTGTAATCAGAATCAGCATAAACAAACCATAAAGTCCAATTGTGTAATGAATTGCTTGTATCTCAGATTCAGAAAGAAAAGAAGCTTATGCTATAACATGGTAAAAACAGCTCGTGAGGGTGGAGGGGGAAGCACATTGGTTGGTTGGTCTTCAGTCTCTGGGTTGATAGATGCATCATTATAAAACCCTTCCACAAGAAAGACTTCTCACATGACGTCCCCAGTGACCATTAACTAGTGTGTGGCTACATGGATGACCTTAAAGATAGAGAGAGTCTTGTCTCATTCTGGACATTTTATTTTAATGGACTCATGGTATTCTCTCCCTTGTCTTCTCTTTGGCACTTCTCTACAGACGCCCAGAGGAGCCAATGTCTTGGTGCCCTGCCCAGTAGACTCGTGGACTCATGACAAGACAGTCCAGCAGGGCCCTGGGATGCTGGGTACCACAGGGAGGGTGACCCAGACCGCAGACGTTAGGCTGAAGCATGGCAGAGTGGGAAAACCTAGAGCTGACAGTCTGAGAACCCAGGACCTCACACCCGTCTTCCTGTCCATGCCCCTTAAGCATCTTTGAATACAAAGGATGTTCACTAACTAGTTACCAGTGTGTGCCTCTGGGATGATGGCATTTGGGCTAATTTGAGTCACCATCTACATTACCAACTATTACTGTTCAGTAAATTAATATCCTCCGCCCAACACACACACGATCTTTTAACCTAGTTTCCTCATCCGTAAAATAATAGTGTTTACCTCCTTTGGAAAGTGGTTGTAAGGACTGAAGGAGCTAAAGTATGCAAAGTGCTGAACCCAGTGCTGGGGGACCGTAGCTGCTGTGATCGATTTCAAAGGATGATGATGATGAAAAATGAGGACATGGAGAGAGTGCCGAGCGGCATTTATGGAGCAGTCAGGGTATGCCGGGATAGTGCACGCACCTGATGATGCCTCAGCTCATGGAGCAGGACAATTCTGTGAGGACGACAATATAGAGAATCCCCCTGACAGCTGGGGAAACTGAGACTAGGTCACTTAGCACTGGCAGAGCCAGGCTCCACTCCAGGCTAGAGCTGGACCACTCCTCAGGACAGCCTTCTCCACTATAAAAAAAAAAAAAGCCGCGAGATGTTGTCTGGAAAGCATGGTGGAGCTCTGAGTTACTCTACAGCTGTAAGTCATCATGTCAAATTCAAGGTGAGGTACTTGTGTGCTTATAGCATAGAACGGAGCTTAACTGAGCCCTTGGGAAGCCCAGCTTGATTACACTGGCCAGTGTGGAAGCCGCCCTTTCAGGATGACACGCCTCTGAAAACGATCCCCTTTGGTTCCATTTTGTCTGTCCAAAGCCTGACACCCATGTGGGTCATCTTGCAGCATCTGAAAAAGTGCCATGGGACAGCTTTGGCAGGAGAGGCAAGGCAGTCACCTCCTCTGAGCAGCCCTGTTGTCCATTCACCCGGATGGTAAAAGACCACTGCCCTCTATACACTGGATCAATGGGTAAAATGCCATTTCTGTGCACGTATAAAGTAATGGTTCAAAAATCAAGGAGAAGCCCCAAAACAGCTGGAAGGGGAGAAAGCTCTTACATGGTTCTATTGCACAAGCATCATCTGCAGGTAGCTGAGTTCCTACACACAAGCGGTGAATCCGGCATGGGCACAGCACAAACCAAGGCTGGAGGAGCTCCTTCATCACGGCTGCTCCATCCCTCCGTTCCGGCCACACTAACTTTTCCTCACACACATGCCGCTCCCCCAAACCCTGAAACTCCACAACAACGGGGGCTGGGAGCCGTGCTGCCCACCACTGTATCTGCAGAGTCCAGGATTCTCCCTGGTGTTTGGTGACCACGCTGGCTCGATGGATGCGGGGCCATTCATCAAAGACAACTTCAATGTTCTGACCACAGACATGGCGGGTAGGGAGGGAAGGGAGGAGAGAGACGTGATCATGAAGATTTTCCAGGGAGATAGGAAAGGGGACAGAAGGAGGTGACAATTCCACCCCTGCATAAAGCTTAGGGGAAAGGAGAGCGAGAGGCTGAGAGAGAAAGACAGACAGACGTCAGTCCTCCACTCATGCTTTGCAGCTGGGCTCCTGCTCCCCTTTCAAGGCTCCAGCTGAATTACCACCACTCTCTGACTCCTCCAGTCAGTAAACTCCGTGAGGTCTCACTCTGAGGCGGCTCACCAAGGGTCCCGTGAGGATGGACCCTGTCTGGGCTACAACGGCAGCAACCAGAACGTTATCGAGGCCTAAAGCAGACAGCTTAAGTTGGGCGCCACAGCCAGCAGACAAGCCCACCCTCCTCCTTGGAATGCCTCTAACAAACCCTCACTCATGCCTTCTCCTCACGGCCCTTGCCCATCTCACTGGCTGCGATCAGGGCTATAATTCCCCCAGCTTGGGCATGATAGGATGTTGTGCCCTCTAAGATATGGCCAGAAAAAGAGTTGCTGCTAGTCTACTGAGGTTTCAGGCCCATAGAAGATTCTTTCTGTACGTAGATTTCCAACCAAATTATTATGAAGGGAAGAGAAACTTAGAGGCCCCAGAGGGAGTGGCAGAGATGGCTCAAGAAATAACCTCTCTGACTGAAGGTCACCTCCAGAACCATGGCACATCGGGGCCACCACAGGTGATTTTCACTATGGCAGGAGCCATGGCCCCACAGACAACAGAGCTGAGTGCACCAATGCCTACTGGGCACAGGTCCTCTCCAGAGCCCAGGCACTGGGGGCCAGAGTGCTGCCCAGGCCCCTCTCTTAAAGGACCTCACTATTCAGAGGGGTCCCCCAAGGAAGAAGAGACGGCCTTATAAATGCTGGATCTCTAGCAAGGATTGGCTCCCCCTCAGGATTGCACTCTGACTACAGGCAAGGTCAATGGTCCTTGTGTAGGTTTCTCTATCTCGTCATCAGAATGCCAGGCGGCAGAGGGCACCCAATGCATTACTTCCAGTTGTGAAACAGGTTGAGTCCGGCCATGCTCTCACTCATAGTCTCTCATCGGCCTCCCTGCACTGTTTTCATGGCAGAAGTGCACGCCCTATGGTAACTTGCGGAAGCAGGGAGGGCACAATTAAGCTTGTGTCAGGCCTGCCCTCTTTTTATGAGATTCCCAAATTGACCCTGACAATTCCAAGGGAGAAGAATGTGGACCTTGCTCTAAGATCTTTTCAAACGGAGGTCACATCTCTCGCGTGCCTGCTTGAAACTGCATCCCTGTGTTACCGCCCTGAGCACCATAACCCTCTGTCATGGGCCACCTGGTGTCCTAGGGCAGGAACAGGCCAGCTATAGCCCGATTATCCACTGCCTATTTCTGTACAGCCCAGTGGCCTGGAACGGTTTTCACATTTTAGACAGTTGCATTGTTTTTTTTTTAATCTAAAGAATAATATTTTATGATACATAACAATCATAAGAAGGTCAAATTTCAATGTCCCTAAATACATTTGATTTATGCCACGTCCGATGATTTCTGTATCATCTCTGGATGCTTTCTCACTCCAGCAGCATCGGTGAAGAGCTATGACAGAGCCTGCCGAAAATACTTGCTATCTGGCCTTTTGCAGAAAAATTCCGCTGACTCCTGGTCTGGAGGGCTGGGCCTTGCCTCCTCTTTCACCCCAGCTTTGCTGAGGTCTTTTTTATACTTTGGGGTTGAAGTGAAGATCCAGCTTCAAAATGGGTTGTAGGATAAAATGCAGACTCCTTAGCTTGGTATCAAGACCTGAGACCTACCTGCCCTAAAACCTACCTGTCCTGTCCAGATGGCCATCCGGCTGCACCTGGGCGAAGGGAAGTGCTGGCTGTTCCCAGGAGACGGTCCTGCTCCCCAGGAGACCGTCCTGCTCCCCTGTGCTTCTGTGAGCCTCCACACCTGTGTTCTCTCATCGTCAGCCCTTCCTCCTCTGGCTATTTGGAAAATGCTTCATCCTCCCGTAAAACTATTTCAAGTCTCATCTCTTTTGTAACACTTTCTCAACTCCCCAATGAGTTGACCCTTTCTCCTCCTCTCTGGCCTCTCCTTGTTCCAGACAGGATTTCAGTCCTTACTTATCATTTGGCTTTTTACAAACCACAGACTGTCCTGCCGAGCGGCCAGCCCTCCACTCTCCCTACCTGGAGCTGCTAACTCTGCACTGTGATTTCCAGGAGTGCTTTTTTTTTTCTCCCCTCATGGTTTTGTTGACAGTGTGTACTTAGCTCCAGGGCTGATGCACAGTCAGTGCTGGGTAAACATTGACTAATGAGAGAGCAGAACTGTAGTTCCAATGTCCCACCAACCCCAATCTACCAGACTGCACTCTGCCACACCAGTTAGATTTGGGGGCAATAACAAGAAGACGTGACAAGGGCTCCACACTTCCATGAGGCAACTTTGAAGAAGTACAGAGGTTCGGATATGGGCAACTAGAGGTCTGAATTTCCATTTCATGTGATCTTTGAGCCTCCATTTCCCCATTTGTAAAATGGGTTATGAACACCCCCAACCTGGCAGATTTGGGAGCATTAAGTGAAGTGAAAAAAACAAAAAACAAAGTGCCTCGCACATAAGTAGGTGCTCAAAAAATGCCAGCTGTCACATGGAACCTCTGCCTTGAAAACAGAACTGGGTCTCTTTTGAAGGAGGCACCCATTCCTCAAGGTACAGCATCTCCAGGCACTGTGTTTGCTTTCTCCAACTCTCTATAACATAAGAGAAGCCTGCTTTGCCCAGCAGTGTGCTAAAGAGCCTCCAAAGGACCCTGGTCCCTTTGAGATGCTGGCCCAGAGCCAAAGCCAGAGGAGAGGCGGGTGTGAGCCCATCCTAAGGCTCCTGGAACCTTATGCCACCCTGGTGACAGAGCCTCCTTTTCAGGGATGATCCGGCAGACAGTTTGGAGTCAGCTTGTGCTCAGAAAGCACCTTTGTCAAAAAGATGCCTCAGCACATTGTCTCTGTTACATTGCCTGCTGTTTTCCATGAGCCTGTGGACTGGCCCGGCTGGAGTCAGTTTGGGCTAAAAGCTGCCAGGTGCCAGCCGTGCCTCCAACAGCATCAGTGCCTCACAAGAAGCCCAAGGGAAGGCTGGAAGTTGTCAGCGTTCTTTCCTCTGCCTTCCTGAAGGGGCGTCTAGCATGGCACCCAAGAAGCACCATGGTTCTACGGTTATTTCACTCGGTGAATACGTTTTCATTTTTTAGCTCTCACCACTGCTTAATAATAACAACCACAGCACCCATAACAGCCAAAGTGCTGTTCGGTTACCTAATGTGCTGGGAACTATGCAAATTATAACAGAAGACTACCCTAATGTCACCCTCTCAACAACCCCATGAGGTAGGGACCAGGGTCTCCTATTTACAGATGAGGACACTGACAGCCTGAAAAGGTGAAGCGACCAAGTAAAGAATCCCATAACTGTGTCTGCTGGTCTGTAGAGCCCATCTTCTTGGTCACCGTGCTCCTCACTCATTAGGAAGGTAGAAGAATGTGTGCCACATCACATAGGCAGAGACAAAGACCAACTCAGAGGAATTTGCCAGCTGGTGGGGAAGGCTGAAAAGGGTTAGAACTGGATCACAATTCTAGAAGGCTGGTAACATTTCAGAAAGAATATGTGGCAAGATGGAGGACAGAAAGACAACAAGGGTGGGGGAGGATGCTTACGAAAGATGCTCCTCTGGGTATGGCCCATTGATCCCCCATTAGAAAGGGTAATACCTGAGCCAGGTTGTAAAGACCCAGAATTCTCAACGTGAGTCCCAGAAAGCTGACCTTGGGACCAGCTCCCACAAGTGAGATGTTTGCATCTTGAAGCTTGAAAACTATAATGGACACATCTCAGGTGCTCCCTCCGTTTCTCGGGGCCTCGCACATCCACCAGCCCATCACCTTGTATTTGCTTCCAGCCCCCATCTTTTACTTTCCTGTTACATTACCCATGCTGCCCTGGGATTGCACTTCCCAGGAAAAGATTGGTGCTAAACGCTTGCCTCAGGCTCTGGTTTTTTCAGGAACCTGAGCTAAGACAATAACCAGGGCTCTAGATTACAGTCTGAAATGCATTCAATGTCCTTTGATACCTGGCCCCTTCTTATCTCTGAGAAGTGGTGTGCTGCTCAATGTTGAGCAACCAGCTCTCCAGGTGGGGAAAAGCCATGATTTAATAGTGTTTGCTGATTTATGTGGTGTAGATTCCCACTATGGCTGATTTTAATCCATCAATGCGACATTACTAACTATAGTTGGGAAGAGATGTACGTGACCACACCAATGTATAGTATCCCTACCAAATAGATACAATAGATTTAAATAACCTCAAGGGCATAAATAGTAAAATGTGGTAAAATAATTAGGAATTGATGATTTTATTTACTTATTACCTTATTACAATATAATGCCTTATTGTAATAATACATTTAGTTGTGATTTTATATAATTTTATATATTTTATAATTTTAAGTAATGGCTGTTTAACAGTCCGCTCACAAAAATTCCTGAAAATTTGACAATCAACTTGTGCTCAGCACATCACTGTGTCTAAGCTTGTCATGTCACATGGTCAGTAACATCAAATGCATTTTACTACCTGGGGCTTTCCTTCTTTCTGGGGTGTCCTCCTCTCCCTTTGGGTAGCCAGTAAATTCTTATATAATATTTAGCTCAAACTCTTGCTCAGAGAAATCCCTGAGTGTCCAAGCTTTGCCATGACCTGGTCCAGCATACTGATTTTAGTACAGAGTTATGTTGGGCTCCTGCTTTCCATGGTCACGGGCCATGACCACCTGAAGCCATGAGAAAAGCCTTTCAGAAGGAGATTTAAAACTGAGGGATCTCATCTGAGGGGATTTCAGCCTTTCAGAGGTTAAAGCCTGGGAATCTGCTGGCGATGTGTTATACTAACTCAACACGAACATAACAGAAATGATGGTGTAAGGGTTGAGCGGGAAGAGCAGCTTTTGAACATGTCTCTTATCCTGCACCCCAAGCACAGTTGGCACTTTCACCTGTTAGCAGTGTGATCAAGGCCATGTTAGATCATCTCTCCATGTCTCAATTTACTCATCTGAACAATGGGGATAGTTTATCGTAATCACACTTTAGGGTTGTATCAACTTAATGTATGGGAAGAGCTTAGAACAGTGCTTGATACAAGGAAAATGCTCAAAAAGTGTCAGCCAAGTCAGTGATTTTGCATTATGGATTCTCTGCTGTCTTGGTACACATACAAGCTCTCTTCGGCCAACACTCCATTTGACGGACTTCAGCTAGTGAGATTTTTAAAAATTCAATTCCATTGCTAGTGCCAGCTATATCAATGCTCAGGCTGCTCGGGAAGAGCTAGGAAAGGCTTGTCTGCCAAGGTAATTTCCCGAAGTTTCTGTTTTTGGAGGAGAAAATTAGACAATGGCCAAGATCAGCAGTTTGAGGGTGGAGGAAAACTGGGGCTTCTCTTTGCCAATGATCTTGTCACAGCATTTTCCAGGCCCCCAGGTGCAGAAGGGGAGTGAGAACAGCCCTGGCTGTGAGCAAGGAGAAATAGATGCACCAGGAGGGTCAGCCCAAATGCAGAGCACGCGTGAACTAAGACTCTTTGGGTTCTGGGCACTGAGTGCCTCCTGCAATTTGGCCCCTCTGTTTACAAGTTATGTGGCCTTGGGTGTGTCAGAGTTTCTATGACTCGTTTTCTTCATCTGCAAAATAGGGATCCTAACAGTGGCCAACTTTTAGAGTGTTGCAAAGACTAAGTGTGATGATCTATGTTATGCCCACAGACAGTCGTCCTTCAGTAATGCTAGTTATTAGAAAGACAGGGGTCATGTGTAATTTCTCATCTGCAACTAATATATATAAAATGCCTGGTATATGCGGAGTACTCTGTGAGGGGTGAGGCTTCAGGAGAAACAGAGTCATCCCAGCAAGCTGAACTGCACATGTGAAGAGATATGCAGGTGGTATGGGGCCATAAATCTGAGACTCAAAGCCTAACTTAGGCAGTAAGAGAAGACTTCTGATGGGAGTGACCTTTAAGCCAAGGCTGATGGGTGCATCGGGAAAGGGGGCAGGAAAATGCTCCGTGTTGTGATGGGAACAGCTCAGGGGAAGCACATGGGCCTCTCTCACCCACTCCACCTATCAGATGGGGACACTGGCCTAGAACCTGACGACTGCATGGAACAAGCCATCCAGAGACCATCCAAGCCAACATACTGGATCAATTTGGTCTCTGGGAGCCATTTTATTAGCACAATGACTGTCATAAAAAGTTGGAGATTAAATTGCTAAAAGGAAATGTGTACATTTATGCTTGAGCTAGGCCATACTGAATAAGTACATTGTAAGTTTTAAACTGAAAAGGGAAAGATGAAGGAAGGAAGGAAGGAAGGAAGGAAGGAAGGAAGGAAGGAAGGAAGGAAGGAAGGAAGGCTTGAGCAACCCATCTCAAGAAAATGCTATGATTTAAAGTCATGTAGTCTCTTTCCTAGCTAACCTCATTGCTCAGATTTTTCACTTCAAATTACCATAGTTCAGCTCTTTATTTCTTTGGGTTATAATTACAAAGCATTATTGAAACTGACTTTATATTATCATTTATTTTTCTCACTTAAGAAGAAAGAGAAAACTGGGGTCAAACTTTTGAGAAATAGCTCCATTATACAAAGAGAGTGAATCTCATTATACAAAGAGAGCTGAGCCCCCTGAGGCAGCACAGAATAGGAAATTTTCAGTAAAAGTTAGCATACAGTCCTAGGCCCTAAGGATACACCAGTGAGCCAAACAGATATTCCATATCATCCGAAATCTTAAAATCTTACCATCTAGTGGGGGCTCTTTTCATGAGTCCAGTGGCTTTTCTGGGGGAAAACTAAACCAAACCACAATCTTCCCTTTGGCCCTAGGATTTGTAACCTGGTTCTCATGTTTGTAATAGGGTCTCCCTCCTGATCCTTAGGAAGCTGTTATACTCTCAGAGATGATCACTGGGTAACTTTCATGCTTCCTTTCTCTGGAGTCAGGCAAATTATTCACAGAATTTGTTTATTCTTGGTTGGACACATACACTTCTCGCCTAAACCAACAGAAACACCATCAAAACCCCTACCCAGGGTGTGTCTTTGCAATCTCTCTTGGTCGCGGTGTGTTTGTTTGGGGCTGTTTACTTTGATCTAATTGCTGTTTCTGAAACCACAGTACAACTTGTCAAACACAAGTGTCGCGCCTAAGGACACTGGCCGTGGTTTGAGTGGGCTTAGCTATTAACCGAGCTTGCATGACCAAGAAGAAAGCCCGTGGAGGCCCCTTGATTCTGGCTACTGATGGTTTATGCAAGCTCATAACACTCTCATTAGAATAAACCGCTGTTAAAAGCAGACAGTAGTTCGGTTTACCACTTGAATCACCCTGACTGTCCACATTGCAAGAACCAAAAGGCTCCAGTCATTCTTTCTCTTCAACAATGTGCATCTCTATGCAAATTCTAAACCCATGACAGCTGGCAAAAATTAGACTGGGTCTTTCAAAGGGGAAGCCTGCAAGTGGCAGATTTCAAAAGTCACAGCATCCACCCTGAGCTGCACACACTCCTTTACCTGTTACCCTGCCTTCCATCAGGAGTAAAAACAGGAAAAAAAATATCAGGTGATTGAAAAGCTTGAGCCTTCCACTGTTTTATTGACTTGTCACTGCAGATAAATTGACTATAATTTACTTCCAGAGTCAATTACTAGATGTTCATTAAAAAACAACAACAAAAACTGTTGTACGCTACTGTCCCTAATTAAGATGTTAAACATGATTCCATTTTTAAATTGAAGGAGCCATCAGAAATGAAACATGCAGATGGCGCTGTATTTCACTCCATATTTTTTTCCTTCCTCTCTATCACAACAGTTTATGGTTTGGCTATCTGATGGGCAGAGGTGGTAAATCATGGGTCCTTGGAAGTTCTCCTACCACATATCGCTGTTTTGGTTTGTTTGGTTGGTTTGATTTTATGTTTCTCCCTTCTGTCTATGCCACGAATGCTATTCTTGACAGAAATGCTGTTAAGCCGTATATTGCTTTGGAGACCCACTTGGTTAAGGCAGCGACTATCGAAGGATTTGAGATGAGAAAGCTGAGAAGGGAAGCACAGGCAATCGATCCTCCGACTAGGCATTTCAGATGAAGGTAAACCAATGTCGTGTTGAAAACGTAAAAATAAATACATAAAAAACATAGGCTGCATTGCTAAGAATAAAAAATAACCTGAACTATGGTGTGTGTGTTTCTCCAAACAGGTGCGATTCTAGGCAATATCCGGGAGAGCAAGACAGAAAAGGTTTTCCAAAGCCAAAGAACAGTAGAACAGTCAGCCACACAATTTAGAATGGGACTCGGTGGGCTACAAAAAGGAGGAGGTGGTGTGACTGGGTGCTTGACAGGAGGTGCCCCCTCGCCCCCCACACCCAGGCCAGGGATCCCCAGGAAAACTATTTTCACCTTCATTAATTCAGAAACTATTTGGTTGAGCGCCTGTAGTGAGCTGAGCACCAAACTGGGTACAATGGGGACGAGAATGCACAGAACAGTGTCTCTGCCCGGGCAGGAGCTGTTTTCCCCAGGCTCCCAACTACTCACGGAGCAGCTCTCAGCTGCTTCCTGTCTGCGGACTCCTGATGGGTTCCTTGTTCTACCTGGGAAACTTTTCCACTTTTCATTCTCCTTCCTCTAACTTCTCAAGACATCCTCCTTCTCATCCTGAAATACTCAATCTCACATCTCCTACTATCCAAACCAGGTCTGTCACAGCACTCGGTTCTCAGGCCGCATGGCACTTCGTACCATTGTATTGAATTGTTTGTTTAAAGCCCAGCTCTGCCAATGAATTGGGAAGATGTAGGTGGGCAGGGACAAGTTTCTTTTGTTCCCATCTGTTTTCTCAGCATCCCACTGCCTCGCAGAATAGTTTCTTAGGAGGTGTCAGGTGAATGAATAAATGGAAGGATGAACGAATGACTAAGTGAGCGAACTTCCACATCAGGACACAAGAGTCAGAGACACCACCTTTAAAAATGGAAAAGCTTAAAGATTCACTGTCTAACCAACGCACACAACATTTTCCAATGTTATCTACACCCTGGATGCCAATTAACACTACAGAATGTTCTATGCCTTGTCCGAAAACAGAGCCCTAAGAAGGCAATTTCCCTATATTTGCGGACCTGGGAGAGTTCCAAGCTCTCTTCAACTTTTATGCTTGAACCTCCCTGTTTTGGAGAATGCCCCACACTCACTCAACAAGAGGGTGATGCGGGCTAGGGTTCTAACTCAGGACTTACTTCTTAGAAAAACAAATGGAAGAGGAAGAGGAAATATCAAGCCACCCAGGGAGTGTGTCTCTGGCCAGGAAACCTCCATACTCTATTTCACATTAACCGCTGAACAGTCATTTAGCGTCCAAATTGAGATACGCATCAAATTTAAGACCTGGCACCAGAATAAAAAAAAAAAAGATTGTAAAATATCTCATGAATACATTTTCATATTGATCACAGTTGTCGTAATATTTTAATACATTGGGTTTTAAATATTAAAATTCATTTCACCTGTTTCTTTTTACATTTTTTAATGTGGCTGCTAGAAAATTGAACATTTTAAATGTGGCTCACATTCTATTTCTATTGGACAGCAACGTTCTAGATGTTCTTATAAATAAAGAGCTAGCAAAAACATGCACACATACATAAAATGGATGATCTCAGGGTTGTCCTATCTGATTCCATATTTGATTCTGACTCAGGGGGTGTCACATCTGGCCATTCTGGTTAGGAAGGAGACAGCCTTTTGCTCCCTATAGTTTTTCACTTTCAAATAGTGTTACCCAGACTCCTCCAGAGAAGAAGCATTTGTGACCATTTGGGAATGCTGGGAAAGGCAGCCCGGAAGTATTAGCTGGGGTTAGAAGCTTCTTAATCTATTCTAGTTCATAAGTCCATGGATTTCAAAGACAAACAGGGAGAACCTTCCAGGTGGATGCATGTCCAGTGCAGCAAACTCTGCTTTCAACAGATTCCCTCCTCCATCGCCACCGCCACCCCCTGGGCCCCCTAGGAATTCCCACTAAAAGGCTTTCACTGCATAATTAAATGCTAAATTCTGTGCAGTAGCCTCTTTCTGCTCCACCTTAGTAGTATTTTGTTTTGTTGCAGAAAAGGTGGAAGGAGTATTTCTTGGTCTTAGGAAGCACCCCTGCCTTGCTAGAACACTTCTTTCTTGTCTCTGTTATCTAGACAGTTCATATTCTGGTTGCAGGGGAGGAAGAGGGAGGAAGATGGAGGAATATGGGGGAGGAAGAGCGAGGAATCAGTCCAGAGCTGAATCAGGTCAATGATGTGATAGTGGAATCCTGAGACAGGTGAGGGGAAGACGCTATCAACCAGTCACACTGGCTCATTTAAAAATAATATATCTGGGAGTCTAATAACATCCCTGCTAGAGTGAGACTTGAACCTGTCAGCATTCTGAAAGAGCAGGGAGCGGGGTCGGAGCGGTGTGGGCTGGTCAGAAGAGGTGGTGCATTTCAGGGGACAGGGCCCACACTGCAAGAGTCTCTAATCCTCTCTGCTGCCAATCCTTGCAAATCGATAGTCAGCAGAGAAGGAGCTGAATTCTGCTGGGGCATAAACTCTTGCCAACCAAACATGTACAAGGGTTGATCCTGGCCTGGCAGCCCACTCGTACTGTGTCCAAGCCACCGAAACCTCTGATCATGCCACAGCATGGACTCTATTATCCCCATTTTCCAGAGGAGGGAATCCAGGTCAAAGGGCGACATATAGTGCCCCACTTGTTAGTGGCAGCCTTGAACTAGCGTCTACTTTGCCAGCACCCTTAGTCTTAGTGAGACTTTAAAGGCAATGAGAAACCTCCCGTTCCTGACTCATTCCCACCAGTCCAAGCCTGGGACTCGCACACGGAGAGAGAGACCTTTGGAACCTGTGGCTTCATTTCCAAACTCTCTTTGGCAATTGGATTGTTTAAGGCTCTGATGAACATAGGGACCCTCTTTCCAGAAAAATGGACTTGGACAGAATGTTAAACACATTTTAAAAGAATTTTGTAGAGTCTTTGAAGGTAATCCTTGCACTGTCTGGGGGTGAATAAACTGCATAGAAAGAGAGGCTACCTATCATTAAAATGCAAATATTAGCTAGAAGGGGAACTCATTCAATCTGATTTGTGATTACTACCTTAATATGAATTATATATACATATATATATAGATATGATGTCCTGTCAGAGATAGTTGAGAAATGGACCCATGTAAGCCACAGACCAAGTGAATTTTTTGTATGTTTTGTGTTTTGCTTTTGCTTTTTAAAAAATATAAATAAACAAAGAAAAGGAGATTGCCAATGATACTACAACCTAATTTTGTTTCTTTTTGTGTGCTTCCTGTCCCGATGCAGGTCAAACTGGATGAGGGTTATATACAACATGAGATTTTTAGAAGGGAGAGACCTCCCCAACCCCCACACCTGTGCTGGGGCAAGTCAACCCCCCAACAGCTCTGGGGGCCAGGGGGAGAGCCCCCATTGGATTGATGAGGAAACTAAATTTTCAGGGTGAGGGTCACACCGCTAGAAAGTGACAAGGAAGGGCCAGCCAAGGGCCCGCCTCACTCCCAACAGTGGTGCTCTTCACCACCGTGCTCTCTGGGTCTCCTAAGCAGGCCGCAGCTGTTCCCTTCCAGGAGCTCTTCCTGGGACCAGCAGCTCCACTCGAACCTCCTTAGTCAAATGAAGAGAAGAAGATGGCTCTTCAGCCAGAGATGAGTGCAACTCCCAGACAGCACCATTTTAAATTGCCGATAAGATCTCACAGGGCTGGGATGAGGTCTTCATGAATGTCACCTCCCTCCCCACCATCATCACCTCCACAAGTAGCTTGGTATTCAGTACCTCCAATAAATAAATCCCATCGTTAGGTCAACAGGCCTTCCCGTGTCCGGGAAGGCATGTGCAAAGTCCCTTCTCATTCACAGAAATGGAATCTTTCAGCTGACAGCCAGTGTCTCTTGGAGCTCCCCACTTATTTTTATAAGGCTCTAAAGGTGAATTTTCTCCTTCGCCAGAGAGCTGGAAGTTAAGCTTAATGTACAAACCTTTATTTTCCAAAGAGGCAGGTTGGCCTTCCTGTATCGACAGACTCCAGCGCTTAGATTTATTACAGAATGGTAATCAGGCAAAAGAATAAATACACTGCATCTTTAATTCATTAATCACCTCGGCAAGCGAAATGAACTACAGTAAAGAAGACAATATGTTTTCTAATGCTGGGGGTGGGGCAGAAGGAGTCGGTTTCTCAATAAAATCCAGTCGCAAAAATCCATGTTGCGTGCAGATTAGAGAAAGGACATTTTACCTCTAAAATTGTCGCTAGGGTGGGAGGAAGAGGCTCTCTGTAGAGGAGGCTTGGCAGCACCAATGTGTCTGTGGGTGGCCCCAGGTTGTCTCTGGGGCCCCCTGTGGGGTTCCTGTTGTAACTCACACAGGAAGCCACAGGCTGGTCGAGAAACCAGGCATAAAGTCAAACAGACCAGGGTTCAAATTCCTGGTCCATCTGGAAAGTGGGGAAGGGGAAGGGGGAGGGGAAGCCACCCTACATCACTTATTACCTTGAGGCCTGTCTGCCTATGGCACGTGGGCCCCAGAAGTGTTCTGTCTTCTAAACTTTTCATGTCACCAAATTCTCATTAAAACAAACCTGTACTGAGGCTGGAAATGCATAAGCAAAAAATTAAACACCAGGTTTTCTGACCAGCCACATGCAGCTGGGCACTGTGGAGCAGCTCTGGCCTGGGAGTCTTGGGTCTGCCCCAGAATGCTAAGAGGTCACCCTACTCCTGGGGTTCTTGAGTCCTTGAAACCTGGAAACCAGAAATTAGCCAACTTCCCACCTGTATAACAGCCCTGCAATGTGAGCAGTAGGAAGTCAGCACCTTGGACTCTCCAAGGGAGAGAATCAGGTCTGTGTAAGGATATAATGGAAAACCATAAGAGCAGATAATGTTTATTGAGCACTTGTAGGGACTCTACGTAGATTATGTCCTTTAATCTTCACAACTACCCTTTAAGGGTTAGGCCCTATTGTACCCATTCCACAGATGAGAAATCAGGTCCATGGGGGCCAAGTTCCTCAGCCAAGTTGACTCACTGTAACTCACAGAGACTCAGCTGGGAGGTTAAGAACTACTATCATTTACTGAGCACTTCCTGACTGTAGTGCTTTATCTATGGGATCTCATGTATTCTTAGCAACAATCTAGAAAAACAAGTATAACTATTCCTACTTCATCTAGGAAGTCAAAAGGAGCTCAGAGACTTTACCCCAGGGTTTCTCAAGCTCAGCACAACTGACATTCTGACCTGGATAATGCTTTATTGTGGGGTTCATCCTGTGCACCCGAGGATGCTTAGCAGCATCCCTCCTCTCCACCCACTAGATACCAGTAAGATCCAGTCTCCAAGTCATGACAACCAAAATTGTCTCCAGATGTTGCCAAATGTCCCCTGGGAAGCAGTATCACCCCTGGTTAAGATCCACTGCTTTAAACAAATGGTGAGGTCGTGCATGTGAGAATTTCAGAGCTGGGAATGGGACCCAGTCTACCTGACTCCTCCATTGGGTTGTTTTCCAAATGCCGCTTCAGTTACCTTGGGGCAGTACTTCTTAAACGTGGCCCATTTCAGCATCACCTGGGAACTCATCAGAAATATAAATTCTCAGGCCCCATCTCCAGAATGCCTGAACTGGAAATTCTAGGGATGGGGGCTAGAAATCCGTTTTACAAATCCTACAGGTGATGAGATGCTTACTGAAGTGTGAGACCCAGTGTCGTTCAGCAGTGTGGCTGAGTGCTACAATCTACCTGGGGACCTTCGAAAACAGTATTGATAATGGGGTACCACCTTGGGATTCTGATTTAATTGATCTGGGCTGGGGCTTAGGCATTGGGATTTTGAAAGCTTTCCGGGTGATTCTTGTGGATAGCTGAGGTTGAGAACCACGGGACCACGAGGCAGCTGACCCTGGTTCTCAGGGAGGCATTGGTCAAAGTCCAAGCGTTAAAATTAAAAACCATTGAGGTTGGTCCCATGATCTCTCAGCCCAAATCTTGGACAAAAGCAGCAAGAATCTAATAGTGGTTCCCTTTGCTCTTGGCCTCAAACCACAGCCCCAGACAGCCCCACGGCTCTCATTGTTCCTTTTTTTGGATCCCTCTTCCATCGATTTACCTAAATTTTTAAACTTTTTGGAAGCTATTTAGTTGGACTCCGCACCAGCTCAGGAGGTTAAGGAGGCACCACTAAAATTGGCAGGTTAATGCTTTGCGTTAAGTTGGACACATCTTCAAGGTAAAGAAGTCAATGCTGCAGGTGGAAACGGAATCCACCCTTTCTTATAACAATACCTAAGCATCCTCCAAGGTCCTGACTAATCTAATCCCTCCCACCAGCCATCCCCTTCCACAATTGTCCTGCTATTCACCTACCCACTCCTCAGCCCTGCGGAAGCCCATCTCACCCTCCTCTGCAAATTCCAAAGCCATTCCCTCATTACCCCAATAGTGTCCTTTCCCATCCTGATCCCCAGAACCTGGAACAGCCTTTCATTTCTTCCTACATGCCCATACCCTCCCTGTCCTCTAAGATCCTTCTTTGATGCCTCTAGCCCACAACAATCTCCCCTTCTCTGCTTCTTCTGTGCTTATCATCAGGCCAGCAATATTAGCAATGTGTTTGATGCACTCGATACTGCTCTGTGCAGTTTCCAGGTGTTCACCTGGGCATCTCAAGCAGTGGTGTGCTGCTAAATGTTTAACAACCGGCTCTCTGGCGGGTAGGGGTGGGAGGAAAAGGGCTCTGATTTTATAGTGTTTGCATTCTGTGCTGCAAATATCCCCACCATGGCCAATTTCACACGACCAGTGGGAAGTACATGAATGTGGACTTGAGAAGAGATGCACACACACGGCTGGCTCTGGAGCGCCTGTAGGAGTGGGGTCTAGCCCATCACTGAGAGTCAATGCAGCAAACATATACGGGGAGTGTGCTCTATGTGAGTGCCTGTGCTAAATGTCAAGCATACAGAGTAAAAGGTACAAACCCTGGATCACAGTCTAGTGTGGTAGAAAGGGAAAAACAGATATGCAACAGGCAGAGAAAAGGTAAAGGGATGATGAAAAGGAGGTGGCGATCAGCTTTTGCCAACTAGACTATGGGATTCCCTTGAATCCTGAGAAAAAGGATCATCAGTGTTTTTGAGCAAAGGAGACACAGTTATGACTGGTCCCCTCTGCTGCCACCTGAGTAATGAGAACAGCCCACTGGCATTGCACTTAGTAAATGCTGCCTGGGCTTGCTCATTTAACCACTATAAGAATCCCATGAGGCTGGTTCTATCATCCCCATCTATAGAAGGGAGGTGACTTTCCCAAAGTCACAAAGGTCTGACATTGACGTCTGTGCAGTCTGCTCCACCCTGAGGAATCTCTAAGTGTTTCCATTGACAGAAAGGGGTCCTCTGCTATATCAAAAACCATCTGATCTGGCATTTCCTTAGAGAATGATTCCCACAAGAGATTCAAAGTTGGCTGTAGAGATCAGGGAGTCCTAAGGTGTAGAGGGAGATGGGAGAAGGGCCAAGAACTTGGAAGGCCAGCTCCACCCTCAGCAGCTTCTCATTTCTCATTTATACAGTGATCCCACATAAACTTTCATTTTACAAATGGTTCCTCTGCTGAAACAAAACAAAATAAAATGAGTTTGAAAACCTCTGATTTGTGCCAAATCCTTAGATTTATGGAGGTGGTAACTGAAGCCTGGGGAGCTTCTAGAGATCATTCCACCAACCCATATTTCTTTCTCACTTGCTACAGTGTTAGACCAGGAGAACAAATCAGCTGGGGGAATTTTCAAAATATGCACCCAAGCCCAATGACCTTCCCTAAAACACAGAACTCCTAAGGCAAAATTTTCTCCCTGTCCTGAGCTCTCCTGGGATCATGCCCCAGGAGGCTACATGGTTTCTGGGCTTGGCATTGACCACTTGCCTCAACACCCAGTCAAATCCAGGTTCATCTTGGAAATGCTTGAGCCCATGTTGGGAATGCTTTTCAACCACTTTGGACAAAATCTGTTTCACACAACCTCTCTGCAGGCAGCTTTGCCCGTGAGTCAGGGTCTGCCCCCCTGCCCACCCCACCCCCACCCAAACACAACAAGTTCAAAGAATTTGAGCTGCAGAATCTACCCTTTTCCTCACCACCCAGCACCCAACTCACTCTCATTTTTCTCTTCCTAAGAGAAGGCTGGAACTGCATTGCTGTATTTTAAAATATAACTCACAAATTAAAAACTGAAAGAAGAAACACACTTTTCTGTCAATGGCTTAAGGGGATTCCACCTCTAAGCTACTGCTAAAGCTCCCTTAGTCTTTTTTACATTTGTAGCATTTTGGAGCAATTTGCTGGAGTCAAAGAAAGCAGTGAAATTTCCACAACCGACTTCAAAGGCCCCAAATCCTGTATCAGTGGAAGGGAGCCTGGTAGCAACACCAGAGGGGAAGTTTTTCAAAGAGGTGTGTGGAGGGACATACCAGACATCTCTGCCCTGCCTCTGTGATTGATGCTAATGGCAGACATGTGACCAAACCCCCTGCAGTTCTTTGAATAATGCCCCTCCCCCCACATCCCCCCAACACTTTGGCTGTGACAATGCAGATGATACAGCACAGCGCAGGGCTGGCATAGAGAAGCCACTGCAACAGCTCAGTGCACAATACCGGCCTTAATTCAATTAACACACATGAGTCTTATCTGGTGGGGAGAACCGAGCACATTCACATTGATCAAGAGGTGGACGGACACCTGGATGGTTTCACATTTGTAAAAAAATGAACGCAAGGCAAAAGTGGCTTCAGGGAAAGGAAACGGGCAAACTGCCGGGCACCAACCACCCGACTTCATCCTTCTCTTTTGTGTTTGTCTTCTATTTCCACGCCCTCTGTGGTCTGGCCTTCCAGTTTCTTCGCCATCTGACCCCTGTTTGCCCATCTCCGTCCATGTCTGGGCAATCCTTCCTTCCCCAAATCATACCCATATGCACACTGCTTATTCCATCTATACCCAGACTGCTGTACTGAATTAAAATCCCCAAGCATGAAATGGGTATAAAAAGGTGTTTGGTATGAATATTCTGTGCTATCAGGTATTATAAAAATTTGCCGCCTAAAATGTTACCCAATTCACAAGCTCACAGTAGTAGTGAATGAGACTGCCCATCATCCTGCATTTCTGCCAAAAGGAAATATTTTTTATTATTATTATTATTATTATTATTATTATTACTATTTGGTTATGAGTGAGAATGAACATTATTTCATAAGATTATTGGTCATTTGTATTTATTTTTTCGAAAAACTATCCATTTTTCTATCAGGTTGTTTATTATCTTTCTTGCAAATTTATAAGAGCGCTTCCTATTAAGGGAATTGGGCCTTTGACTATTTGGTGGGTTGTAATTTTTCCCACTATGTTGTTTGTCTTTTGGTTTTGTTGATGGCATTTTTCCTATGCGTAGTTTGCTTATGTAGCCAAATTTATCAATCCGTTTCTGTAATAGCATCTGGGTCGTGGTGCATCAGGCTAAGAAGGATCTTCCCTATCCCAAGTTTAAAAAACAAACAAACAAACAAACAAAAAACCCACCTATTTTCCTTTGGCTATTTTCCTAGCTTTTGCTTTCACATACGGTGTTCAAAAAATGACCAAAATGACTACCCTCCTCCTAGTCACCTCACAAACCCCATGTCTTCTGGAAAGCTTTCACCAAACAGTACCAGCGTTTTTGTTTTTTTTTAACTGCCTGCATCAGTAATAAATCTTGAGAGCAGGAACTGTGTCCTATTTGTTTCTGAATCTCCCAGCACCGAATCCATATTCTAGTATATATGAGATGCACAATAAGCGTTCATTGAATTAAAGCTTAAAATAAAGCATAATAACGTTGATGCCAAACCAGCCAGAGAAAAAGGGTCTATTTTCCAAGAGCTCTCCAAAAGAGGACATTAAGAAATAGGTCTGGTGCAGACTAAATTTAACAAGCTGTCCAGGAAAGGAAACTTCGCTCGTGGAAGTGTCAAGGAAATGTCAGGATAAGGGTCTTTGGAAAAGCTGGGAGAGGATTGAGAAAACAACCTCTAATTTTGACAGACTGCAAAGATGTCACCTTCATCCTTTAAGAAACTTGCAATAGGCTCTTTATTACCTGTTTGTTTGTTTGTTTGTTTGTTTGTTTGTGCACCTAATTGCTTATTCAGGTGCACGCTGCCACTTTCCGGAAAGGATCAGAGGCACAGATGCTGTGTGCTGCTTACCGACACAGGGCTGTGCTGGACACAAAAATAAATGGGACACAAACTCTACACTCACAGAGTTTAGGGCCCAAGAGGAGATGAGAAATTTAAAAGGTAATTGTCTTACAAGGTAGAGTGAAGAGGGCCTTCAGAGCAGCCCGTTTTTGTGTGGTTCATTGCTATGCTTTAATGCCAGATCAATGTGTCTGACAGTGCGTGATCAAACATCTCGGTTAATTCCAGCCAGAGCCATTTTCCTCGGTTCTGTTTCTACTATAACCCTAATCACACACTAAATAAGCCTGCTGGTAATGATGACAAATAATAGAAACATCTTGTCGGGAACCACAAAAGTTTGGGCAAATCATTTGAAATACATTTTTCTTGTAACTCGATAACTAAATATATTATTCTCTTTTCGATACGGAATTAAACACACACACACACACACACACACACACACACACACACACCATCACATGTTTAAAATTAGCCATTCTACTAACTCAAAATCTTCCATATCTCCCCTGGTTTATGGGAAGGATCTGTGACAAACGGTGGCTTAGCTGATTGTGTAGACTCAGAGAAGGCCTCTGATTGGATCTCAGTTGATTCATTTCCCAAAAAAGAAAAATGAGACGCAGTAGGGTAATCAGAGGATATGGGCTGCCCAAGTCATAGGGCTGCTTAGTAGCCAAGGCAGGTCTGAAATGGCGGCTCCTGGACACCAGCTCAGATTCACTTTCCCTGCGTGCCTTATCTGACTGCCTTTGCTTTCCTTCTAAAGAACAGAGTGGATGTTAACAGAGGACTGGGAAGGCCAGATGAAGCAGGGAAAACACAAAGCAATGGTTCATGCCTTTTCATTTTAAATCGGATCTGAATAACACTGAGTTGTGAGATAGAACAATACAATATGAGAAAATTCACCAGTAGTTTTTTCACTTTCTGGGTTTCCATACATAACTGTGCCCCTGGGTTCTCCTACTAGGAATTCTCAACACTGGTTGTACATTAGAATTGCTGAGAATTGTTTAAAACAAACAAAAACTACTGATGCCCAAGCTCCACCAGCCCCTGAAAGTTCTGGCCTGAGCCCTACCAGCCCCTAGAAGTTTTGGTTGAATTGGTCTGGGGCAGGACATCCACTTTTTAAAAGTTTCCCAGGTATACCTGAGGTTGACAACTCTGCTTCTAGGTTCAGAGACTGGTTCGTGCCCTCATTCTGCTCATGCCAATCTCCTCAAGGCGGGTACGGGAGTCTTGGGTATGAGTTTCCCTCCCTCACGTTGGGGCGTGCCCATATCCTAAGCTCTGTCCAACCCCATTCTCAGAAAATTGGATTACGTGAGCAGCTGGCCATGAGAGCTCACGGCTAGCCACTGTTGATTGGATGAGAGGCAGACACCTGACCGAGGTGGGCCAATCAGCTATCTCTTCTGAGACTCAGAACTCAGAATGTCTGACTAACCTCCGCTGGGGATGTTTTGGGTGGGACCAAGAGGTAAGAATGGGAATCACGTGTACTCCAAAGCAGAGAAGGCCCACTTGTCTACAATAGAGTGAAGCGGCTGTTCAAAAAGAGAGAAGGAAAGGAAGAAGGACGGAGGAATGAACTCTCCCCACCCCCCCAGCTTGTATTTCATGCCCTTAATAGATACCTGTTCCCTTATAATAAAGTAACGGAAACCTGAAGGCAGACTTTTTATCTTCAAGATTCTAGGAAATGAACATATTCCTTACAGGACCTCTGATTTCCTTGGAAGGCTCGTCTAATCACAAATGGCCAGGCTGAATCTGGCAGTCATCTTGGGTTTTCTGTTGGAGCAGAGGATCCCAAACTGGGGTCCTGGAACCCCATAAGGAGCCCATGAAGGCAGTGATGGCACCTACGAGCTATTCCTATTATTGCAAAGACCTCTGGGAGAATTCTGATTATAAAGTTTTCCTTTGCTTGAATGTACTTCAGTGGAATTACACCACTTTTCTTGTTGATCAGAAGCCCTAAAGTTTTAGAGTGTTCTGATTACTAAAGCAAACACATAGAATTACAAATTAATCTTTCAGGACATGGGTTTCATGGGGGAGGGAGGATTGCTAAAGGGGTCCTTTGATACTAAACAAAATGACTCAGTCAGACTTCCATATTTCGACAACCATTTCTCCAAACTGCCCTGTGTAATGTTAATCCCATGAGAAGGTTAAGAAAGCAGGTTCCGTGTTCAAACAAGTTTGGAAGATATTGTGTGCCATCCCTGTTGGTCCTTCCCCTTGAGGGGTCACAATACATATTATAAGCATTGGACGCTCCTGATATGGACAATAGCAAAATTACATATTAACTTTGTCTAATCCATAATTTTCATAAATGATTTGACCACAGAACACCCCAAGCCCACCTTTTAAAAATATTTTTTCAGGGGTGGTGGTATTTTTTTTTTCAAGGAAGAGCAGAAAATAGTTATCGACGCCTGTTCTAGGTTCTTCTGACAGCACTAATTTAAAAGCAGAAGGGGAGAAGTCCAATGTCATAACCTCAAAGTTATCCTAAAACAAACCAAGCTCACAGGGTGCCAAGGTAAAAGTTTTAGTCTACCTAACACTGATCCAGGCCAAGCATGGCAGGTGTTTACTCTGTGCCAAGTGCTTTACATACATTATCGTATTTAATCCTTTGCACAGGCCTTTGAGGGACTAGCCCTATTTTACAGATGCAGAAACTGTGTATTCTTTTTCATGTTCTTACAGATTTTGCTGACAACTTTTTATTAAACGGGGCTTTCAATGGAGTGATTTAACACTGATTTATCTTCACTATCCAGCAATTTCCTGAGTGTCAATTGTGCACCTGGCACTTTCCACATTACAGGGTATTAAGGAAATGTACCATCTATTATTTTTTAAATGCTCTTGAAATGACAATCTTTAAGTAGGGAAAGGCGGCCTGTTACCTACCAAAATCAAACCACAGAGTCATTTGTTTTTAGAGCTGGAGGAGTCCTTGGGGGTCTAGATCATGAGAAGTACTAGCTCCTGTCTTTAGATACTAGTCAGATTAGAATGTATTTTCTTCTAGGCCTCACTCAACCCCACACAGAAAAAAAAAATGACTAAAGATAGAGGGCAACTGAGCTCATACTCCATGTGCTAAGGGTAAACACTGGGCTTTTTTAATTAAGAAGGAGGGATGTTGTGGAGTCTATCTAGAAATACCTGCAAAACTATGGTACAGGGTCAAATTATATCTTAAATGCTCTGTGCCTGAGTTTCCTCATCTGCATAAAGGGGGTTAAAACATCTACCCCTCTACTTGTTGTAAGGATCAAAGATGGCATATGTCCTAGCTCCCAGGAGACACTCGCTCAATGGTAGCTGCCGTCATCACAGCCTATCTTTGGATGACCTCCCAAGGGCAGGGCTGGGTGGAAATCATGGCCTTCAGGTCCATGGAAGCTTCTTCTACCTCTTGACAAACTGATATGGCTCCCAAGAGACCAGAAGAAATGCTGAATATTAACCCCATTAAATATTAAAAATCTGATTCTCAGTAGTCTCTATAACTACAGAGTTGGAGGAGAAAAAAGTAATCAGTTTGAAGTCCAGTTCATGTCTGAAATACCTGGAATATGGGATATGAAAATCAAATCTATACATATGTTTAATAAGATGCATACATGTTTCAGTAACCAGTATCTGTGGTGAAAATTTTTGTGATTATTATGTTCAAAGCCCATGAAAATAAATATTCTACATCTTCACCTTTGGAGCTCTGTGTATATTTGAGAACTGACATATGGGTCCCTTTTTTTCTACAATTTCCTCTTCGTTTTTGTAATCTTTGCAGAAACTGAGCTCCAGATAACTGCTGACTCAGTCTCCCCAATACCCTTGACATTGGTTGCATGTAACGTCATTCTGGTTTCAAATTGATGTCTCTGGTACCTTTGTAAAAACATTTTCCAATTCCAGAACACAAAACTCCACTAATGAGCCAAAAAACAAGTAGCAAATAACAAGCAGAATATCTGCTTTGAAAAAGAAAACATACTTCCATGAATGTGATAATCTGGCATTCATTTAAAATGATCACTTTAGTAACATGCATAAAAATAATTTCTTCGTTAAACATTTTATTATATGCTTCTTATGTGTTATGTTCATTGTGTTTATAATTTATAGAATACGTTAAATTTTATTTTATTTTATTGGCACATTTTTGGGTGTATTTCTTTAGGTTTACACTAAGGAACCACCCATTTTTGCCCCCATGATCCACACCAAGCTTTCCCCATGAGTAAGGAATTCCAAGTCTGAATGCCCAGGACTCAGGTAGATGCCAATATTTATGTTGATACCTATGGTCAATTTCATCTCCACTTTCACACCATGCATTATTTTTCAAATATAAAGATTTTATTGTGTAGTGCCTTGTTTCTAGATAGAATTCTATAGCTCTCTTTATTTCTCATATTAACAGCTTAATATTTAAAGTTGGAAAGACAGACAAGAAATCTATAATGAGAAAACTTCAGGACTCTTCCAATAAACAACTTTTGTTGTCAATTTGACAAATATGAGGCAGGATCTGACACGTGCGGCCTTTCACAACGATACTTCTAGGTTCAAACCCAAAGGTCCTGAGAACTATGTAACTCATGTTTGTCTGCTACTAATGGCAAATAATTTTTTCCTTCAAAAAATTAATTAAAAACACGAGACGAAATAAATATTTCAGGCGACCAGAAGCAAAATGGGAAAATACCATGTGTTTGGAGTTTTAGTGCCCTCTGAGTACAGGAATTTATTTGCAGCAAGCAGAAAATAGACAGCAAGCATAAAAATACAGCAGAGTCCCCCTAGTAAAATTATTTATCAAGCTAACAAGGGAGGGACCCTTCTAGTAACAACAAGCCAGTGAGGAAAAGACATGGCTTTATATTTTACCTTTGGGTTAGCAAACCAGTAAAAATGCCAACTGACAAGCACTTCACATAAACATTTCTTTCTAAATGAGCTTCCTTGTTAGGAGGAAGGAAAAAAACTCTTCCTAGCTAAGGAGCACTATAGCTTACAGACAGAGAATCTAGCACGTATCCACTGACTCTTTAGTGCAAAAATCATATAACTGAAAAAGTAAGTTAATGTAAATTGCGAACGGAGTTTAAAAACCAAAATAGAAGAGTATTAAAGAAAATGTGTTTACATTCTTATCAGGGTATCCTCATACTTGAAGGTTTACAGAAAGTCACAGTTTTGTACAATGATTTTTCAAGATTAGCATTAAGAGTCTCTGGAAAAAAATACATAACTACATTCATATAAACAGATATATATATATAGATATATATATAGATATATCTATATATATATATACTGACATTGCCTCTACTGTACAAGCCTCATTGCTATATTTTTTCAAATATTTATTTTATGAGCAAAACCCCAAAGCCGGTTTTTACAGTTTAGTTTAACGATACCAAACTTTGATTATAAATTACAAGTCATTTTATTGCAGCTTGCAATAGCAAAATGAAAAAAAGAAGGAAGGGAGGGAGGAAGGAAAGAAGAAGAGAGGAAGAAGGCAGAAGGGTGGAAGGGAGAAGGGAGGGAGGGAGTTGAAACCACGCAGCAGCCTGATCCCAATTAAATTTTAAAGAAATAGTAAAAAAGATGTATCCTCAGAATAACTGCATCCTCAAGAGCTCTGAAAATAACTCCTGACAAATTTACAATCAAATCACACACTCGGACCTCATCTGCCCTAAAGTGAAAAATTTGACCAGTTAACCGTGGCAAACATGGGCAGGTACCTTTGGGGGGGGGGCAGGGGAAGGGCAATGATGCTGGAGAGGATGGGGGACTGGAATGACACTGTAAAATTCTGAGTAAAGACAAACAGAAACACCTTGCAGGAAGTATACTCACCCCACACACTACATCCCTACCAATGCCTTAAAAATCAACAATTTCCCAGCAACAGAGATGGAAAGTTTTTCATTACTAATATCAGCCAGTTCCAATAAAATAAGAGTGGAAAAAATAAAATAAATCCTTGCTTACTTTTTCTTTTTTCCTCTCCGAAATGGGGCGACTTTCACCCTGCAGCTGTTAAAGCTCGGCGCTGTGGCTGGATGAATGAAACTTCCGGTTCTCAGGTAGGAACTAAGTTAGATTCTGTACTTGACCTCTGTGGCCAAGGGCCAAACTCTCCAACTCAAATCCCACCTGCTCAGTTTGGCAGCTGGGTGTATTATCTGCCTGCAATTCGATAGCGAGGGTTAATAGCACCTTCACTTACCATTTCCTGACCACTAATGTTTTTGCCTTTAGACTAGGGCCTGGTCAGGATGCTTAAAGATCAGAGTAAACAGAGGTAACGTTATAAATAACGAGGTTCTCCAAACTGCACGTGGCGACTAGAGCGTTTAGAAGTTTAGAACAGAGCATGTACATGGGAAGGTGATGAGTCCAGGAAAAGAATAAAACGCCACTGGGCCTCGAATGCGCAGTGAATCTCCAAAGGCTGCTGGGGAGGAGGGCAGCTGGGAGCCCTCAGCCCTGGAGAGCAGTGCATCCCATAGGCTTACAGAAAGTCTGTCCTCATCCTCAATCTGTCTCCTTCCCTGTGCGGGGAAATCCAGGTTCCAACCTCCCAACATGCCTGTTAAAGCGTAAGCAAGCCTGCGCACTTTGCACTTTCGTTCTATGTAGAAAGCGCTGCCCGGCATTAAGAGAAGAAAAAGCAAGCATAAAAAGTCTGGGGAAAACCCAATAACAAATAAACAAAACAGCCTTTGAACATCAGGACAGGACTTCAAGTATGTGCTACCCACTGGAGCAAAGGACGAGAAAGCAGTTCTTAGCTTGGGCCAAAAAAGGTGGGCACGAGTGAAGGAATTTCTCATCTCTCCGTCTACCCTCACAGCTGAGAGGGGCGAAGGGACATGCATCCGGTCCACCTGCATGGCCTTCTAACTAACTAACTAACTATATATATGTGTGTGTGTGTGTGTGTGTGTGTGTGTGTGTGTGTGTGTGTGTGTGTGTGTGTGTCACGGGATATGGAGTATAGTATAGGGAATAGAGTCAATGGAATTGTAATAGATATATACGATGTCAGAGGGGCAATAGATTGGGGAAGGGGGGTTATCACTTTTGAGGGGTGAAATGTCTATTACATTGTTTTGTACATCTGAAACTAATAAAAAAAATTTTGTTTAAATGCAGGATTCCTAACACTATTAAATGCACCATGTGCCACCTTAAGATTTTTTGAGAGGATTCTAACTGCTCCATAAAAAAGAGAGAAAGAGAGGATGAAAATAAGGAAGACAAGTAAAAACAGAAAATTCTATTGTCCTGTTCAAATGTTTTCACCCCGTAAGAGACCCCCCCCCACCCCATGTCAGCCTTTCTCCCCATTTCCTATACATCAGGAATGAACCTCCTTTTAAAATATAAACACGCCGGAAGCACACCACAG